>NC_058133.1:431325782-431354883 GCF_016433145.1 Gracilinanus agilis | reverse complement strand
GGGGGGGGGGTTGAAGGGGAAAGGAGGAGCATGAATCATGTAACTATGTTAAAAATGAATATTAATAAATGTAAAAAAAACAAAAAAGAAAAATGTTCCATAGTTCCATTATTCATGTTCTTTCTCTCTCCCCCAAATGACCCACTCAACCACCCATAGCCGAAGTGCATTTCCACTGGGTTTTACATGTGTCATTGATCAAGACCTATTTCCATATTATTGATAGTTTTACTGGGGTGATTGTTTAGAGTCTACATCCCAAATCATATCCCCAATATCCCATGTGTTCAAGAAGTTGTTTTTCTTCTGTGTTTCCACTCCCATAGTTCTTCCTTTGAATGTGGATAGCATTCTTTCTCATAAGTTCCTTAGAATTGTTCTGGATCCTTGCATTGCTGCTAGTAGAGAAGTCTATTACATTCAATTTTACCACAGTGTATCAGTCTCTGTGTATAATCTCTTGGTTCTGCTTTTTTCACTCTGCATAACTTCTTGAAGGTCATTCCATTTTACATGGAATTCCTCCAGTTCATTATCCCTTTGAGCACAATAGTATTCCATCACCAGCATATACCACAATTTGAAAGAAGGAAACTATAAGTAAATTAGGCGAACATAGAATAGTATACTTGTCAGATCTCTGGGAAAGAAAAGAATTTAAAATCAAGCAAGAGTTAGAAAACATTACAAAATGTAAAATAAATAATTTTGATTACATTAAGTTAAAAAGCTTTTGCACAAATGAAACCAATGCAACCAAAATTAGAAGGGAATCAACATAATGGGAAAAAGTCTTTATAACAGAAAACTCTGACAAAAGTCTAATTACTCAAGTATATAAGGAGCTAAAGCAATTGTACAAAAAAATAAGTCATTCCTCAGTTGATAAATGGGCAAGGGACACGAATAGGCAATTTTCAAATAAAGAAATCAAAACTATCAATAAGCACATGAAAAAGTGTTCTAAATCTCTTATAATTAGAGAAATGCAAATCAAAACAACTCTGAGGTACCACATCATACCCAGCAGATTGGCTAACATGACTGCAAAGGAAAGTAATGACTATTGGAGGGGATGTGGCAAAATTGGGACATTAATACATTGCTGGTGGAGTTGTAAATTGATCCAAACATTCTGGAAGGCAATTTGGAACTATATCTAAATGGTGCTAAAAGACTGTCTGCCCTTTGATCTAGCCATGCCACCAAAGAGATATTAAGGAAAAAGACTTGTACAAAAATATTTATAGATGTGCTCTTTGTAGTGGCAAAAAACTGGAAAATGAGAGTATGTCCTTCAATTGGGGAATGACTCATTGCCTACTTTAATTTTAATTTTCTTTAATTTAATTAATTTCTTTAATTTCTTTTACTTTTTTCATTACTAAAGCTAGCATTTATTATACAATGTTAAATAATAATGATAATAGACATCCTTGTTTCACTCCTGATCTTATTGAGAAGGGTTCTAACTTATTTCCATTCTAGATGATACTTACTGATGGTTTTAGGTAGATGGTACTTATCATTTTAAGGAATGGCCCATTTATTCCTGTTTTCTAGTGTTTTTAATAGGAATGTGTATTGTATTTTGTCAAAATATTTTTCTGCATCTATTAAGAAAATCATGTGATTTCTATTAGTTTGGTTATTGCTATAGTCAATTATGCTGATAGTATTCCTAATATAAAACCAACCCTGCATTTCTGGTATAAATTCCACCTGGTCATAGTGAATGTTTCTTGTGATATATTGCTGTTGTCTCTTTGCTAGCCTTTTATTTAAAATGTTTGCATCTATATTCATTATGAAATTGACCTATAATTTTCTTTCTTTATTTTTGTTCTTCCTGGCTTAAGTAATAGTACCATATTTGAGCCACAAAAAGATTTTGGTAAGATTCCTTCTCTGCCTATTTTCTCAAATAGTTTATATAGTATTGGGATTAATTGTTCTTTAAAAGTTTGACAGAATTCACTTGTGAATTCATTTGGCCCCATGAATTTTTTCTTAGGGTATTCATTAAAAATTTGTTCAATGTCTTTTTCTGAGATAGGATTATTTAAGTATTTTATTTCCTCTTTTGTTAATCTGGGCAATTTATATTTTTGTAACTATTTGTAAATATTCATCCATTTCACTTAGATTCACTTAGATTTATTGGCACATAATTGGTCAAAATATTTCCAAATGATTGATGCTGAGTTCACCCTTTTCATTTTTGATATTGATTATTTAATTTTCTTTCCTTTTTAAAATCAAATTACCAATGTTCTATTTAATTTTTTTCATAAAACCAACTCCTAGTCTTACTTATTAGTTCAGTGATTCTCTTACTTTCAATTTTATTAATTTCTCCTTTAATTATTAAGATTTTCAATTTAGACTTTAGACTTTAATTTTATTAACTTCTCCTTTAATTATTAAGATTTTCAATTTAGACTTTATTCTTTTTCTAGTTTTATTTTGGTGCATGCGAACTAATTAACCTGCTTTTTCACTATATTACTGATAAAAGCAGTTAGAGATATACATTTTTCCTAAGTACTGCTTTGGCATAAATTTACCCATAAATTTTGATTTGTTGTCTCCTCACTGGCATTGTCTTTAATGAATTTCTTCTTTAAAAACATGGAGACTATTCCCATTAGGATCAGCAGTGAATCAAGGATGTCCATTAACATCACTATTATTTAATATCATGCTGGAAATCTTAGCTTTAGTCATAAGAGAAGAAAAAGAAATTGAAGGAGTAAAAGTAGGCAATTATGTTTATGGATGATATGATAGTATACTTAGAAAATCAATTAAAAAACTGGTTTTTTAAATTATATTGCAGAATACAAAATAAACCCACATAAATCATTGACATTTTTATATGCTACCAACAAAATCCAAAAGCAAGAGGTAGAAATAGAAATTTCATTAAAAATAACCCTAGACAATGTAAAATACTTGGGAATCTATTTGTCAAGACAAACAGGAATTATATGTACACAATTTCAAAATACTTTCACACAATAAAGTTAGATCTAAACAACTGGAAGTATATTAATTGTTCATGGGTAGGTTGAGCTAATATAATAAAAATGACAATTCTACCTAAATTGATTTACTAATTCAATGCTATACCAATCAAAGTAACAAAAAACTATTTTATAGAACTAAAAAATAACAAAAATCATCTGGAAGAACAAATGAACAATAATATCAAGGGAATTAATAAAAAATGTGAAGGAGGATGACTTGGTAGTATAAGATATCAACTGTACTATAAAGCAGTAATAATCAAAATAATCTGGAACTGGCTAAGAAATAGTATGGTGGGGTCAATGGAATAGAGCCTGAGACCAATTCATATTTTTCTTTGAAGTTTTGAATGTGTTTGCTTTGCTTTCATTGTCCTCTCCTGTGTTTGTGACTTATTCTTTGTCATTATAAAATTTTCTATGATTAGGTGGTTTTTTATGTTTGCTCATTTTCCCAGCCCCCCCTTTTTTTTTTACTTTTACTTTCATCTTAAAGGTGATTTCTGTTCTCAAGATAGAAGAGGCACTCTCTTAAACTTCTCCTTTCTGCTATCCTTAGCTCTATTTCTGGACTTCTGCAAATTTCAGTTCTTCCAAGGTGGTATGATGGCCTGTGGGCTGGGAGCTGTGAAAGCCACCTCCTACTGCTGATTCAATCATTCCCTGACTAATCTTGACTGTTGTTCCATAATATCTGAATTATTTCTGGCTGCTTGGAGTATTTTCTCCTTGGTCTGGGAGCTCTTGAACTTGGCTATTACATTCCTGGGGGTTGTCATTTGGAGATTGATTGTAGGAGGTAATCTGTATATTCTTTCAATATCTATTTTATCCTCCTGATCCAAAATAATAAGGCAGTTTTCTTGGATAATTTCTTGTAGAATGATGTCTAGGCTGTCTTTTTAGTCATAACTTTCAGGTAGTCCAATATTTTTTAAATTGTCTCTCCTGGATCTAATTTCCAGGTCAGTTGTTTTTTCAACAAGATATTTCATATTTTTTTTCCTATTTTTTCATTCTTTTGATTTCGTTTTATTGTCTCTTGATGTCTCATGAAGTCATTAGTTTCTATTTGCCCAATTCTAATTTTTAGACTGAATTTCTTCCATGACTTTTTGATTCTCCTTTTCCATTTGGTCCATTTTACTTTTCATGGCACTCTTTTCTTCTTCGGATATTTTTGCCTTTTTTTCCTACAGTTAGGGTCATTTTTGTTTTTTAAGACACTTTTTTCTTCATTGGTCAATCACTCTCTGATAATGATGATGGCTTGCAGAGTTCAGATCACTGTGAGTTACCCTGTGCTTGGTCACAGAGTCCAGCCTCAGGTTTTAGTAGGAGCTTTTGGTCTCACTCTGGACTTGATCAGATCAGACACACTGTGGATTGCCTTGCCCTGGGACTTGTAACTTTGCCTTTAGCTTGGGTAGAGGGCAGCACTGGGTCTTAGTCTGGGCTTACACCAACTAGATAACTGAGTACTGCCTTTTACTGGGATTCAGGGCCTCACTGCCAGGCTTAGACTGGGATTTTGAAATTTAAGAGGTATAGGTGGGGTTGCACGGCTTTTGGATTCAGCAAGGTCTCAGGTTCTTGACAAAAGCTTGGACCCAGGTTCATAACCTGAAACAGTAGATGTGGGGTGGAGGGGCTTGCTGTTGGCTTGCCATGGTACTCATTGGTGTGGTCTTCTATAGGCTGTGTTCACCTCTTACCCTAGTGAACCAGATCTTCTCTATCTAACTTTCAAGTTGTTCTCTGAATGAAATGAAAGTTGCTTCAGTCCATCTCCTTGTTGGTTCTTTCACTCCAGTATTTCTTTAGAGGTGTTATTTTAAGGTTGGTTGGAGAGGATTCTCATAGTGTTTTGAGCTTTTCCTGCTTCTACTTCACCATCCTGGCTCTACTGCCAGCTATAATTTTTTTCTTACCAGCTTACAGATCTCTTGACATAGTACAAATGTGCATGTTTTTAACAATGACTATTTCCATACTTTATCATAATTACCCTTTTGATAATTGTGAAACAATTCCTCATATTTTAATTACATTTCTCTTATCAATGATATGGAATACCTCTTCATACTATTGTTGATAGCTTATATTACTTTAAAAAAACTATTCAGATCCTTTGACCTAATTTGTTCATCTTAAAAGATTGCTATTTTCTTGGGCCAATAAGACAGGAATTTTCACTTAATTACTATCTAGAGTAAATTGAAACAAATCTATAAGAGTATGTCATTTCTTTAATATTTATTACGTGACAGTGGTCAGAGAATCATAGACACATGGAATCAGAGAGTTGGTAAGGATTTCTGAGGTATAATCATTCATCACTTACCCAATGGATATATCATATCTACAACATTCCTGACAAGTGGCCATCCAGTCTCCACTTGAAGATTTCTAATGGAGGTCTCACTTCCTTTTTGTAATCAAGGAATAAATGTGACTAAATAGGGCTAATGGAGACTTATATTAGAGGGCAGGGTTGGACCAGCTGAGTCTACTAGGCAGGGAGACTGTAACTTCAATATAGGTTGGTTTGGGTCAGCCAGGGTTGTGTGAGCCTGAGCTGAAACGTTTCAAGTCCGTCTCCCTGATTGTCTCTAAGCTCCTTGAGGTAAGGAGTGAGATGCCCCTCCCTCCTGGTAAGAAATTAAAAGCCAACAGGAAGTGAACTTGGTTCACTTCCTGAGCAAGATGGATGCCTGGTTTAGCTCTCAGGAAACAAGGGAAAGCTATCTTTCCCTCTTCAGCCTTGGCCCTAGTTGATGGTATAAATGAATCAACAGAAGCTCTTTCAATAAAGGCCAAGGGGTTTATTAAAGGCAAGGGTAAGCTGAGGGAAGAGGCGTAAGGTCTGGGAAACTGTTGCTAAGGGTGAAGGCCAGGGCTGGGAGATGGTCTCAGAAGGTAGAGGTCAGGCTGAGAGAACCAGCCTCTCAGTCAGGGATAAATTTCACTGCCCTGATAGAAAGGTCTAGCAGATTAACCAATGAGGGTAATGGTTTGGTTTAGGGGTGTCCCTGCCTGCCTAAGTGAACTAATTCCCACATCCTCCTCCCACCATATTCCCTCCTCCTAGGGCCCAAGGGGGGAGATGCAGGGGATAACAGGATGTCTGGGTCAGGTTAAGGAAATCAGCCCCACAGTTGGTTCTCCAGGAATATTTATAGTCCCAGCTCCAATGGTTTTTGGCCGTGAGACGAAGGCTAGGCTGGGTCAACATTCTGTTTCCTTAACTGTCAGGATTGCTTCTGGTGATTTTGCAAATGCAAGAGATTCTTGCAGTAATCTTGCATTACATTTTGAGTCAATTGATTCCATTTTTGGACAATTTTAGCTAGTGAGATTTTTTTTTTATCAGACTGAAATCTATTTCCCTATAACTTTCACCATTGACTTGGGGACAACCAGAGTTCAAATTCACCTTCCATATGATAAATATTTAGAGAGAATTTTCTCAAATCTTCAAATTATTTTTTCCCAGGCCAAATGTTTCTAATTTCTTCAAATGGTCCTATACAACATTTTTCTCATCTCCATACTATTGTTGTCACTGTTCCAGTTTGCCAAAGTCCCAAATAAAATGTCATTTCTATAATTGAACACAAGGATACAGTTGTGATTGTACTAGAGTAGAGTATAACAAGACTATAGTCTTTTTTGTTTTGGACATGATGTCTGTTTGAATGTAGGTGCTCTTGTGCTATACCATACATTCCAACTGACTTATAATGAGTTTTGTATTCTCTAAAACCAGGACTTTTTCACATAAATTATTTTTAGCTATCCCTCCCATGCTGTGTTTGTGCAATTGATTTTTCTTTCAAGTCAAGCTCTGCACATCCATTTTTATCAACTTTATTTGCCAATTTGTTGGGTGTGGGGTGAAAATTCAGAATTTTTCTGATTTCTGTTTATCTAATAATTAATTATTATTTTAGAATTACTTATTAATATTATTAGGATCAAGTGCTCGATCTCGAGGTAGAAAGACCTGAGTTCAAATCCTGCTTTAGATAATTATTAGCTTTGTGATCCTGTTTTTCATCCTCAGTTTCCCTATCAGTAAAATGAAGATAATAATAGCATTTATTTGAAGGGTAAAATTAGGTAGTATTTAAAATGCTTTGTAAACATTAAAGTGCTATATTGATGCTAGTAATAATAATAATATAATTCTATTTCATTCAGGCCACCATTCTGACCTCTTAATATCTTTTGTGGGTCCAGCTTATGTTATTTAATTTGTTATCTATTTCTTTTTGCTACAAACTTTTTGTCATTTACAGATAGTCACATAGCACTTGTACCTATATCCAAATCATTGCTAAAATTTTGGATGGAATAGGGTGAAAGACAAAGCCCTTTGCCAAATTATTAGAGATCTCTTTTCATATTCATGTCAGTCTAGTAATTACCCACTCTTTGGATTTTGTCAATGAATTACTTCTGAATTTAATCCTATAATCTAAGCCAAATTTCTACATCTTGCCCAAAGAAGATATTTTAAAAGCCTTTGTTAAATATCTTGCTGAAATTGCTGTATATTGTGTTTATGATATTCTTTTCAACTAGTCTAGTAAGCCTATTAAAAAAGATATTGAGTTAGTTTGGCATGACTTATCTTTGTTGAAACTCTCATAGCTCATAGTTATCATCACTTCCCTTTTTAAGTACTCACAAATTATCTCACCAATAACAATTTTTAGAATTTGTATTAGAAATCCAATATCAATTCACAATCTTATAATACAGCAACCATATTTCCTTTTAGGAGAATAATTCAATGGGTTTTCATCATGTTTTACTTTCAGTGCATTTGGACCAAAACAGTTTGGGAATATATTGATAAAATTTTTAAAATTGTTATTGGTCTTTTGTTAATACATTGCCTTAATTACCAAATATATTCTCCCTTGCTTTGTCAAATGAGCCATTCTTTGTAACAGAATAGTTGTTTATTGAGTGATTGTTGTCCTTCATGCTCAAAGAGGACCAAGATGACATAATTGATGACATCTTTTGACTGGCACATAAATTGGATTCAATTAAGTTAGAGTTGCACAAAGTCATCAGCCTCACTCTCCAAGTCATCCAAGTCAAGTGGCAAGACAAAAAGTCAAGACCACTGGAGACTGTTTAGGATGCAGTAGATGATCTTGGCTTCTTTACTGTCTAACCAAGTTCTGAGGACTCTACAGTGAGGACTCTTTCAGCTGCTTTCCTGGCTATTGGAACAAACTGTTCTCATTTGTCCCTTCTGCTGGGAGAAGTCTTCACATGCCTGAGGTCTATGTCCCCAACTTATTGGCAGATTTGAAGTCTATAAATTATATAGTTTAGAATAGCTGTTTAGAAAGTTTACCAGGATGTGGCTGCTGTGCATCAAAGATACTATTCTTCCCTGAATACCCTATATGCGCCAACAAAAAAAAAAATAAGAAAAGATAGGTCAATAGAACTAATTAACACATCTACTGAATCTAACAATATTTCATTCCATAGACTTTTACTCTGAAAGAATAAAGATGCCTTTTCTTAATTTTTCTTAAGGGTGAAGTTTATTCATTAACATTAAATGATTTCCATTTAATTTCGTTTTTGTTCTTTCCATTTACATTATTGTAGTCATACCTCACATTGCTTTCATTGTCCTGTTTGCTTCACCTTGTATCAGATCATATAAATATTCCTGGGCTGCCTGAATTCTTCATATTCGTAATTTCACACAGAACAGTATTATTCTTTTTTTTTAAACCCTTAACTTCGGTGTATTGTCTCATATGTGGAAGAGTGGTAAGGGTGGGCAATGGGGGTCAAGTGACTTGCCCAGGGTCACACAGCTGGGAAGTGGCTGAGGCCGGATTTGAACCTAGGACCTCCTGTCTCTAGGCCTGACTCTCAATCCACTGAGCTACCCAACTACCCCCAGTATTATTCTATTATAATCATGTTCCACAATTTGTTTAGCTAGTCCCCATTTGATGGACCATCTGTTTTATTTCTAGTTCTCTGCTACTACAACAAAGTGTTGCTCTCAGTATTCTGGTGTTCATTCCGACATAGCTAATGTGAGAATTTGTTTCTCTTGGATAAACTTATTTATTATAATTTATTACATATTTATAACAAATCATGTATTATATAGTATTGTTAATACTAAATGGCAATAAATAAATAAATGGCAATCAAAATAATTTTAACATAGAAAAATGGGAAATCTATAAAAGAATAGATATTGACATAGACTATTTTCATTTTTAAGGAATTTTAAACAATGTAACTCAAGGACCACAATGAGAACAAAAGTTCCTAAAAGCCACTTTGCCAGTCACACACACTTAATTTCCTTTCCAAAGCCAGCAATGGGACAATCAAATGTAACAACAGTTTGAAACATAAGCTCATTTGCTATTACATATGAAGGAGTAGAAGATGAAAGTCTTATCACCTTACAAAACTTCAAGAAGGTATGTTAGGATATGTAGGATCCCATGAATTAAAATTCTCTAATGGTGAAGTCAGATACATTCTTTTTTTTTTAATTTTTTTTTTGTATTTTAAACCCTTAACTTCTGTGTATTGACTTATAGGTGGAAGAGTGGTAAGGGTAGGCAATGGGGGTCAAGTGACTTGCCCAGGGTCACACAGCTGGGAAGTGTCTGAGGCCGGATTTGAACCTAGGACCTCCCGTCTCTAGGCCTGGCTCTCAATCCACTGAGCTACCCAGCTGCCCCCAGATACATTCTTAAAAGTGAAAATTTAAAGACACCAAGAGGAACAGTTCCATTGAGGAAGGAAAAAGAAAGTCATCTGAAGAAAACAATATTGATGCTTAGGGAACTTATTAACCTACCAATATTTTATTCAGATGTGTTTAGAGGGTGGGAAGGACTAATAAGAGGGTAAATACAAAACTGTGGAATGGTAAAAAATAGTGTTAGAATTCCTAAAGCTCAAAATGAGTTAATGCTAGCAAAGAAAGTTAATGCTAAATAAAAGTACATTTCAAAAAATATTGAGGGAAGATGGGAATCAAAGAGATGAGACTGCTACTTAGAGTAGATGCAATAATTATATATAGAGAAAAGAGCTACTCATTTTTTTTCCTGTTTTCTTTACCAAAGAGAATAACTTTGGAGTAGGAAGACAGAACAAAAGAGGCCAATAGGAAGTTGATACCATACCTCAGAAAAGTAAGGTGAGAGTAATCTGGTTTGGGCAGCACTTGAAGGGTATTGCGGCATAGGATGTATTTGACACCTCTTGGGTAGGACATTGCTCCGTTTTAGTCAATCTGTATCTACAGTATTGTGTCAGCTTTTTGCACTCTTGGGCAGACAAGTAAGATAATCTGAAGGACCTTGATTTCTTGCCTTTCTGAGCATCAGTTTCCTGAAAACTCTCCCCTCTTCTGAACTTTCCCATTACTGTCAAGGGTACCACAATCCTTCCAGGCTCACAGCCCAAATGTTATCCTCAAGTTCTCACTCTCATCTTCCATTTTCAATTTGTTGCTGAGTCCTGTCAATTCAATGTCATAGGTGTCTCCTTCTCTCCTCTGACACTACCACCTGGTGCTAGACTTCATCACCTCATGCCTGAACTATTGAAATAATGTACTGATCATCTCCCTCCCTCAAGTCTCTTTCTTTTCCTGGCTATTCTCTACACAACTGTTAAACTGATCCTCCTAAAAGGGCACATCAGAACACTTCACCTCCATTAAATAAACTCCAAATTGCTCCCTCTTTCCTCCAGGATTAAATGATTAAATATAAAATTCTCTGTTTTCCATTCAAAAACTTTCATAACTCACACATCTACCCCAATACACATAACTTTCCAGTATTCACTTTCACACATTCTTTGATTCAGGGACCCTGCTCGCCTTGCTATTCCTTGTACAAGACCCTCCTCTCAACTCAGTGCATTTTCACTTGCTGTCCTTTATGTCAGGAATACCTTCCTTCTTTATTTCCACCTACTGTATTCTCTGACTTCCCTTAAGCCCCAATTAAAATCCTACCTTCTACAGGGAGCCTTTCCCAATCCTCCATAATGTAAATATCTTCTTTCTTTTGATTAGTTCCAAGTTAACTTGAATGTATCTTGTGTACTTGTTACTGCTGTCGCTTTACATGTTGTCTTCCTCCATTTGATTGAGTTCTTTTAGATCAAGGACTGTCTTTTGCTTTTCTTTGTACTTCCAGAATTTTGTATAGTGTCTTGCACATGTTAACCACTTAATAAATGCTTTATTGGCTGATTGAAAAAGTTTTTTAGCTTACAGAAGAGGCCACTGAAGTCCCTTCCAATCCAAAAATTATTTAAGTCTCTTAAAACAAGCTTAAAAGAAACTTAACAAGAGGCCCAGTTAAGCTATCATTCCAAGGACATTTAAAAACTAAAGTGGAAAGTAGGCAAAAATGGAGTGGGGGTGGGAATCTGCAAATGTTTTTATAACAAATTCCTTTCTTCTTCCGTGACAGAGTCAATACATTTGGGCACATACCATCAACGTTCCCAATGAGTTGCATGAGGAAATAGAAATGGCACTAATAAAAACAAAGATGGGAAGAACCTGCAAAATGGACCAAATATGCATAGAGGATGTCTGTGATGTAAGGGACAATTTTCAGAGCATTGAAGTATTCATTCTCAAGATAACTGAAAAAGGAAAGGACATTAAGCACTTGGAACAATCAAGATTTTTATTATTGCTTTAAAAAAAGATGACCTGAGAAAATATCTGTACCTACTGACTCCTATAACTACATTTTCATCTCTATAAAACTGCTTTGAGATTAATCTATGTAATTATTTAGGGTATCCTAAATAAAGGTATGAGAAAGGAAGAGGAATATTTTGGTCAATGATGTCCTCCATCAGGCCACTCTTTTTTACTTTCTTTTATTTTTTCAATATATTTATTGAAACAATTTTTACATATTACATATAGAAACAATTACATATAGATACAATTTTAATAATACATTTTTCTTTTTTATAGATTACAAGTTACTACATTTTTAAAATATTTGCTTTCTAACATTTTGCAATCTAAGCTCTTCCCTTCACCACTCCCCCTCCCACAAGAAGGCAATCAATATAATATAGATTGTACATACATTATCATACAATACATATTTCTATGTTCATCATGTTGTGAAAGAAGATACACATTGCCTATGCTAGAGAAAAAGTTCATGGAGAAAATGAAGAAAGGTGTTTCAATTTGCATTTGGACTCCCTCTATTCCTTTTGTAAACCACCCACTTAAACTGGACAAGGAAATAGTCTGAAGTTCCCATCAGGTGCTTTAAAGTGAGCAAAGTTTCATTCTGTTGAAGGGTAAGCACAAGTTTTGGCATGACAGGGAAGGACCTTACCCAAATCTAACCCAAAATGCCACGGTACAGCCTTGATACATAAATAGTTGTGACAAGATAAAATGGGTATAACTGCAACCATGGTAAAATTGTTTAGTGACAACACTGTTTGTCCACCATTAAAGAGTCTGTTGTCAGGATTTGTCCAGCGTCAAAGAGGTGGATAGTCAGTTTTGTTTGGTGGTTGAAAGTCTATTCCTGACAGAGCCATGTTGGCTGGGATATGGTTCTTGCAGGTGTTTTCCATTACTCAGAACTGACATGGTTGATTTGAGTTGACCCATGGTTCTGGTCCATGGTTTTGACAGTAACAGATTGACAACAGCAGAGTTCACTCAGTGTGTGTGCACAAAGGACTGTTGTTATGCCAAGCTCATAGCACATCTTGATTGGGGGAGATATACTCAGCAGTAAAATTTGAACCTGGAGATGCTAGGTCTGGGGGATATGGCAACTCAGAAAAATGAGAGGCATTCACAAGGGATTAATTTTAGGGTCCTGACACTTCTAGAGCAGCAAATATCTTTTTTGTTTATGAGTCTCTTGGACTTGTCCTGGGATCCTTACCTTATTGAAAATAGTTATCATTTACAGTTGATCATCATGCATTATTGCATGTTACCAGGTACAATGTTTTTTTTTTTGGTTCTAATCGTGTCATTTTGCATCATTTCATGTAAGTCTTTCCAGGTTTTTCGGTGATCATTCTGTTTGCTATTTCTTATGGCACAATAATATTCTGTTAAAATCATACCACAGCTTTTCAGTCATTTCCCAGTTGATTGACTTCTTTGCCACTAGAGAAAAAAATCTGCTAAAAATGTTTTTGTACAGGTAGATTCTTTTTTATTTTTTTAATTTAACTTCAGTCTTAGACTCAGTACTGTGTATTGGTTCCAAGGCAGAAGAGCAATAAAGGTGAGGGAATCAGGGTTAGCTGACTTGCCCAGGGTCATATAGATAGGAAGTATCTGAGGCTAAATTTGAATCCTGAACTTCTGGTCTCTAGATCTGGCTCTCAATCCACCAAGTCACCTAAGTGCTCCTACAGAGAGGTTCTCTTCCCCTATCATTAATCTCTTTGGGATACAAACCTAGTAGAAATATTGCTGGATCAAAGGGTATGCACATTGAGTCACATTTTAATAGTCATACATTTAGCGGGAAGGTTCAGAAAATATCAAATTCACTGTATGTGGGATTGTTTGTTGCTGTTTGTTGTTGAGTATTATGTGTTAATTATAAAAAAGCACTGATGAAGTAGGGCAAAGCACTATCTTTAAAGATCTTTCCAAATAGGATGATTCCTATGCATAACTCAGAATTATACAAGATTCCTTGAAGAATGTAGCAAGAGAGATCATTTTGTTAAATGATCTCCGATGACTAATATCAAACAAGACATGAAGCATAAAAAACATTACCAGTACTGGGTTTATTTCCTAAGGTGAGCAGGGAAAAAGGAAAAGAACTTACATGTTCTAAAATATTTATATCAGCTCTCTTTGTGGTGTCAAAGAACTGGAAATTGAGGGAATGCCCATTACATGGAGAATGGCTAAATAAGTTTTGGCATATTATTATGATGGAATACAACTGAGCTGTATGATATGAACCAGTTAGGGGGCAGCTGGGTAGCTCAGTGGATTGAGAGCCAGGCCTAGAGACAGAAGGTCCTAGGTTCAAATCAGGCCTCAGACATTTCCCAACTGTGTGACCCTGGGCAAGTCACTTGACCCCCATTGCCTACCCTTACCATTCTTCTGACTTGGAGTCAATACATAGTATTGACTCCAAGACAGAAGGTAAGGGTTTTAATAAAAAAAGGAAAAAAAAAAGATATGAACCAGTTAATTAAAAAAACACGTGGAAAGACCTATGTGAAGTTATAAAGTATAAAACCAGCCAATCCAAGAGAGCATTATATATAGCAACAGAAATGTTGTTTGAAGAATGACTTGTATATGTCCACCTCCAGATAAAGAACTGATGAATAGAAATAAGCAAGACATAGTTTTATATATACATACACCTTTTTTATTTTTAAACCCTTATCTTCCATCTTAGAATCAATATTGTATATTGTTTCTAAGGAAGGAGAACAATAAGGGCTAGGCAATGGGGGTTAAATGACTTGCCCAGGATCACACAGCTAGGAAGTGTCTGAGGCCAGATTTGAACCCAAGAGCAGGACAGGTCTCTGGGCCTGGCTCTCAATCCACTGAGCCATCCAGCTGCCCCTACATATACCTTTTTGACAAATCATACCTTCTCTAATGGGATAAGGAGAGAGAAGAAGGGAGTTACCTGGTTATCTTAATGTAAAAATGTAAATAAATACATTTACATTTTAAAAAGTAAAGTATTTTATGTATACTATAACATAAATAATTATTTAATATGATGTTATATAATGATATATAATATATGTATAATATATAATAAATATATAAAAGTAAAGTTTAATAATAATGGTCAAGAAAAAGTAAAAAAATGAGTTTTGGGACAAAGAGGTGATAGTTACATAGGGATGTTAGACCCAAGGCAGCCTCAGAAGACCTTCCAGAGTAGATCCCAAGCAGAATGCCAGAATTTTGATTTCCCAGCACATCATCCTCATAGGCCACTGGCATTGGGTGGTTATGTTTAGAGCATGTCCCCATGGGGCTGTTTATCCCCGACAGGGGAGTGATATAGTAGGGTGTCAGACGTCACTCAATGCTGTAAAAATACCATCCCTGGGAAGATGACACATACTTGTTTTCTACCCACCCAGCTTGTTTCCCCAGGAGGGGACAACTGTTTGCATATGTGGCATTTTCATATTTTTGAAGCCTACATAGCAGCTAAAGCTGTCAGCACTTTGAGGAGGGAAGATTTAGCTGCAATGCTCCTCCTCCTGGAGTTTCTGCCTCTTACGGTTCAAATAGATGGACTTGTGACTGAAAGGGTAACATTTCTATCTTTAAGAGGCTAAGCTTCTTTTTCCCTGGGTACCTGTCCCTCCCTCTCTGGCCTAGAATGACATTGGGGGCAGGGGGAGATGACTCACTCCACAAGGACCTAAGAAATGTCACAAGCAGCCCTTGGCACACTGCAGACATATTGTTTTTGTCACCCCCTTAAAAAGATGCTTATGCTGTGTTCTTTCAAACTGAAAATATTCAAAACTTTTCAAATGCTCAAGGAGGCGGGATATTGCAAAAACCAGCAAGCACCCTCATGTGCATTTAATAATATTATAATAATACTCCCTGTACTAGCTGCACAGAAAACAAAAAAGACAACACATATGTGTCTACTAAAGTACTTGCAAGGAAACTTTTAGCTTAATATTGAACCAAATTTGAAAGGATGCTATTAGTTTAGAACAAGAAGCATTTAGCAATTTCCTGCCAGGTGTCAGGTTGGGTGTTAGCCCACGAGGATGCAAACAGAAGAATGAAACAATTTCTGCTTTCTAGACAAGGCAACAGAGTTCCCAAATAGTGAGGAGAGAGTTTTACACAGGACCAAGGCAGGAGACAAACAAAAGATGCTCCTCCTTCTACAGACACACAATACAAAGGGAATACTTCTGCTCATTTTCCTTGGGGCACCTAGGTGGGGCAGTGGACAGAGTGCTGACTTAGAGTCAGAAAGACAGTAAGTTTGAATCTTACCTCAGACATTTACTAGCTGTTTGCCTCTGGGCAGGTCCCTTAAACTCTCTGCCTCAGTTTCCTCAGAATAAATAATAATAATAATAATAAAACCCACTTCAGAGTTTGGAAAATCAAATAGCTAACACATATAAAGTGCTTCGCAAACCTATATAAATATTATCTATCATTATAGTTTTTATTATTATCATTATTACTTTTTCAGCCATTCTGGTATGCAAGAAGTAATGGTAGTGAGTCAAAAAACAGATAAGTGCCCAGGGAGTTGTGCCAGGGAGTGGATAGAGTGCGGGTCTTGGAGGCAGGAAGACATCTTTCTGAGTTCAAATCTGGTCTCAGACACTTATAAAGCTGTGGTTCTGAACAAGTCACTTAACCCTGTCTGCCTCAGTTTCTCATCTATAAAATGAGCTGGGGAAGGAAATGGCAAATGGTTCTAGTATCTTTGCCAAGAAAAACTCAAATGAGATAATGAAGAGCCAGACATGACTGAAAAAGTCCAAACAAAAACATTATGTGCCAGGCACTGTGCTAAGTATTAGGGATTTAAAAAAAAAGTAAAAAAAAACACAATCTTTTACCCCCCAAGATGCTCCCAATCTAATGGCAGAGAAAAGAAGTAAATACATACCAACAAGTTTATGTATGAGATATATGTAATTACAAATGGGATTGTATATGTCATATATATAATATATGTGGGGTTATATATATTTTATACATGGGATTAATAGGAAATAATTAAGAGAAGAAAGGCACTAGAATAAAGATGGTTTGGGAAAGGCTTCCTGTAGAAGATGGGATTGAAAGAGTATCATAGGTATAAGGAATAAATAGCCAGAGGAAATGTCTGGAGCTGAGTTGTGGAGTGTATTGTTCATGGAAAATCAAGGAAATCAGTGTCACTGGAGAAAAAAAAAAGAGTACATGGAGGGAAGTAAAGCAGAAGACAGGAAATGCAGGAGGGATTTAGGTTATGAAGGTCACTGAATGCCAAAAAATTATATTTATATAGTTGATCTTTCAGGCAATGGAGACACTAGAATTTACTTATTATTATTTTTTTAAACCCTTACCTTCCACCTTAAAGTCAACACTATAATATTGGTTCCAAGGCAAAAGAATGGTAAGGGCTAGGCAATGAGGATTAAATGACTTATCCAGGGTCACACAGCTAGATCCTGTGTCTGAGGCCATACATGAACCCAGGACCCCCTGTCTCTAGACACTAGAATTTATTAATTAGAGGGAGGTGATATGGTTGGACTTGATCTTTGGGAAAATCTCTTTGAAAGGTGAGTGGAACATGGATTGGAGTAGGAAGAGTCTTGAGGTAAGCCCACTACAGGCTCTTGTAGTAGTCTTGGTGTGAGGCTATGAGGGCTTGTGCACCAGTTGTGATGGTGACAGAATAGAGAAGGAAGTGTATTTGAGATATTGCAAAGGGAAAATCACTAGGTTTTGGTAGCAGAATGGATATTGAAGGTGAGAGATAGAGAAGAGTTGAGGATGACCTCAAAGTTATAACCTAGAGGACTGAGTAATGCCCTGAACTGTGATAGTGAAGTTAGAGAAATTAGACAGAAGGAAAATGTGGGAGAGGAGAAGAAAGAAAAAGGAGGCTCAGAACTACCTAGTGTATATTCACTCATCCAGTGTGTGTGTGTCAGGGGGTGGGTGGGCAGGGAGGAGATTGTGGTGGGGGGTAGGTGTCAAATAGAGGGGAAATGGAGAAATAGCCAAATAGCAGTTTTGGAAATGGGCAGATTAATTTTTTGGAAGAAGAGGAAAAAGAAAGACAATTTACTTGCCCCAGTTGATCTAAGCAATTAGTCAACTGACAATTATTTAATGAATGATCAATCAAGCATTCATTAAGTGACAACTTTGTTGTTATCTGAGACTGCATTTGAACCCAGATCTTCCTGACTTAAGACCTAATACTAGGTGATGAATAGATAGAAGTGTTGTGGAAAACACACCCAAGTTCCCAACAGGGTCTCGCCCCAAGAATAGAAGGCTCAAATGCCTTTCAGTCTCAAAAGTAAGAGACAAATTTTATTTGAAAAAAAAGAATTTTTTAAGATAGTATAATAGCCAAATAGTTGATGAAATAGTCTGGGGGCAAACCAGACAGCTTTGGGGCTCATGCATTAGCCTTGGGGCTGATAGACTAGCCTTGGATCTGCTGGAGTAACCCAATGGGTGATGGAGTAGCCAGAACCTGAGCTGGTGGAATAGCATCTTTGAAGCTGATGGAATAGTAGCTCCCATGTGAGGACTAGCAGCCCCCACTGTGCAGAGAAGGGTTTGCATATTTATTGAGGGTCTAAGGCAGTGATGGCAAACCTTTTAGAGACTGAGCGCCCAAACTGAGTCCCCCAGCCAACCTCATCCCTCCACCTTACCCCAGAAATGGGAGGGAGAAAGCACTTCCATTGGGCTGCTGGGCAGAGGGACAGGTGATGTCCTCAGGCACATGTGGAAAGGTGGAGGAAAGCCGCTTGGTCCAGCCTCCCTCTAGCTTTTAGCAATGAATTCTAGTGAATTCTGTGCTACGGGGACAGCGAGTATGCCCACAGAGCTCTGCATGCTGCCTTTGGCACACGCAACATAGGTTCATCACCATGGGTCTAGGGGCTTGCTATCTCTCATTCCAGGAAAATCTCTACCTTTTCTCAGAATAGCCCACCCCTAGGCATTACAGGTGTGATTTGGGGTCTGACACATCATAGGTGAATTTAGAGACACCAGAAAGAGAATAAGGAGCATTGTGTAGGTATTGGGGGGGTTTCCTTGAACTGCCAAAGCCTTTAGCTGCTTACATCCCATGTTCCCCGCATTGTCCCATCTGTCATCATTTGTTAGCATGGGAGAGGTCTTGCTACCCTTCAGGAATGCCTTCATCAAAGATGGGAACACAGTGGTGGGGCATGGTGGTAAATACAGAACAATATAAGCAATTAATAATAGAGAACAGCATCAGACTGATGACCAGTACATAACATTACAGATCCAGTACATAGAATTAACAAGAGAAAATGGTTCACTGATTAATAAACAGATTCTGCAATTTATGTTTGACTCAACTGAAACTACAAGTTTTGCAGTTTACACTTAAACTAATGCTAACTGGTGAGAATGACAAGATTTCAGAAATGAGGGTCCTGTTTCTATTACTGTCCCTCCCTGCCCACAGCCCACCTCCATCAGAGCACTGGGCTGGAAATCAGGAGGAATCATCTTCCAGAGTTCAAATCCAGCTTCAGACATTTGCTAGCTGTGTGACCCTGGCCAAGTCGCTTAACCTTGTTTGCTTCAGTTTCCTCATCTGTAAAAAGAGCTAGAGAAGGAAACAGGAAATATCATTGTCAAGAAAACCTCAAACAGGGTCACAAAGAATAAGACACAATTGAACAATTAGCCTTTGTATCATGATCTGTGCTAAGCCAGGGAATAAAAGGACAGAAGTTAAACAGTCTCTGCTCAGCTTATTTTTTAAGTGGATGAGGGATGGGGAAGGGGAAGAAAGGAAGGAAAGACACCTAAGTGTTCGGCATCATACTAGGCAATGTAACAGAGTAGAATCACAGTACCTATAAGTGGTTCCTATCCCCAAAGACCCTGGTTTGGAAGTCAGGACTAACTCACAAGAAAAAGCTTTCTGGTATTGTCTTGAATACAAGGTAACTACATAATTTAGTGTTCATTTGTTTGGTATAAACTCCAAGTGGCCAACAAAGGGTAGAATCATCAGAGAAGGCATGCTGGAGGAGGTAGCTTTAAGATGTACTTACAGGATTGGTATAATTTGTGTAGGCAGAAAGGCAGCAAGGCGAATTTTACAGGAAGGAGTTTGGGGTATAACACAAAGATATGAATCAATCTCTGTGGTCAGTTAAATAACATAACTCTCTTTTATCCAGCTGTTAATATATATTTAATTAGGGGAAAATCATCTTCTGATGTCTCAGGGTAATGTAGTGATGACCCTAAGCTATTCTAGTAGAGGGCAAGCTCTGACAACTTGGGGGCATAGCGGGAAAAGCTTTGGGTTCAAACCCCAAGTCTACTACTTAACAGCTATTGTAGGTTTTAAAATTAATATTCAATATCTCCAAAGTATAATATTTGTAAAATTTTTTAATATTTAACTAGAGAGCTAGAGAAAACAGGGAGCCCTCACCACTTACTTGGAAGAGAGAGCTTGAGAGGCATTCCCCAAAACTTTTATACAATCATGTAAATGAGGCAAAGGGAATCTTGGGGCAAGGGAAGAATCCTGGGAGATGAAGTCTAATTTCCACTTACACACTATATAACCTTGGTCAAGCAAGTTTTCCTTCCTGGGTCTCAGTTTACCTATTTGTAAAATAAGAAGGTTTGGAGTTGTATGGCCTCTAAAGTCAATCAACAATTATTGATTAAGCACCTGTATGCTAGGAAGGACGGTGCTAAGCCCTGGAGAAAAGCAAAAATAGTCTTTCCCCAAAGAGTTTGCTCCTAATGGGGACGATATTTGAAAACATGTACATACAGAAGATATATAAAGTAAGTAGAAGGTAACGTGGATCATAGAGTGGATGGAGGGTCCTATGACTGATGCTAGGTCTAACAAAAGTGGAAAGGTTTTAAGTTTGAGTCTAGAGACAGTCTGCCTATTGTCTGAGAACCAGCCTGGGTAAGTTTTGAAAAGCTCATCACCAGGTTATCTACGGGCTGATGACTCAGTCACACCAAACCTTCATGGTCATCCACCAAATCCCACACTGTTGTGATTTGCATCTGTGGAGGGAAGGCATGCACACAGAACACATGATGGAATCTTGAATTATTGAAGGACTAGGGGGTAAGGCCCCATTTTCAACACTTTCCAGAAGTCTTTAAAAACCACATTTATTCTCACTGAAGCAGCTCAGGTTACCACTAAGCCTAAAATCCCAGCTAGGACAAAATGTTGGCTGTGGGGAACAGCTTGAGCTGCTGGTTTAAATGCCTGACTAGCCTTCTCTCCCAGGTTCCAAGCTTTGTATGAGGTTGCCCAACTATAATTGTTCTCTTCTCTGCCTGAGATCATAAATTTCCATTCCTCTTTACCCCTTAGGAGCCAAACACTTAGATATTATTTTGGTTACAATGTGTGGAATTGTGTTTTCTTTTCATTCTTAATTTGATTTCATGGCTTTGGGCTTTCATTTTTCTGTTTGACATGTTAATGTACATTCTTATCTGGATTCAAAATATATTACAAGCCAGGCTCTGATGAAAACCGGATGAAAGTAAAAGCATGAAGGGATCAAAGATAAAAGAAACTGATGTCTGATAATAATCCAAAGAATTTCCAGATTTAATTTCATTTTCAAATTTTTGTGTTGAGTGATCCCAAGTTTCTTGGTAGATTATAAAACAATAGCCTAGCATGTACTAAAAGACTGTCAACAAAGACCTGAATTTGAGCTTAGACTATTCTCTTGTTGAACTTTGGATCTTCCATGTCATTTTTCACATTTTCCACAAATCCATCCATTCTCAACCAATCCAGACCACACCTCTTCAATGGTGTAGGCCTTACAGGATCTTTCCTGTCCTGACTGCCAAATGGACTCTTTCTGCTCCTTCCATTTGGAAACATGGAACCCAGATGGTGTGGACTGCTGATTGCAGGGAAAGAAGGGAAAGGCAAGGGAGTAAAGTAAGGTGCTTCCCCTTTTAAATGTTAATGATCGGTTATTGAAAGGGACAAAAAATAAACTTTTGTTCACAGAGTAGAGACTTGAACTTTGAGGACTAAATAAAAAACTGCCCCTCTCATAGATAAACTGAGAGGACTTGTTTAAGGGTGGAGTAATAGCTGAAGCTAAAAGACATTGTGTTCTCTTATCTTTTTGCAAAGTAGTAGTTATATTATCTCATTTGATCCATGCAACAGTACTAAGAGGTTGCTGTTCAGTCCAGTCCAGCTCTTCACAACCCCATTTGGGGCTTCCTTTACAAAGATACTGGGGCTGTTTGCCATTTCCTTCTCCATCTCATTTTATAGATGAGAGACTGGAGTAAACAGGATTAAATGAGTTGCCCAAAGTTACACAACTAATAAGTGTCTGAGGCTGAATTTGAACTTATTAAGATGAGTCTTCTTAACTTCAGGTTGGCCTCTCAATCCACTGCATCACCTAGTTGCCCCACCCTATAAAGTGCTTACCATTATTATCCCCATTTTACAGATCAGGACCCAGAGACTGAGAGAAGTCAAATAGGATGCCCCAAATGCTAAGTAAGTGTCTGAAACAGAATTTAACGCCAATCTTCCTGACTCTTAAATCCAACCCTCTATCCAAAGTTCCGCCTAGTGGCTATTGGAATTTGAGAACTTAAAACTCATCAAATAGAAAATCAATAACTGGAGATTATTATAGGAAGATTACATAAGGAATGTTGATCTCATAACTGAGAGAGAGAGATTAGTTTTCATGAGTTTTATCTCTTAAGAGAAGAGGATTCTCTATCAGGAGGTTCTTATTTGAGCCATTAGAAGCAGCCAAGAGCCTAGATGGAAAGGTATGAATTGTGTCAACAGAGGAATATGCCTCTGCTAATGGGTTTGTGGCTGCTGTATTATGAAGTATCAGTCTAAAGATAGTTGGACAAAGCAGTATCCTGTTGAATGAGGGGCTGGCTAGGCATGTTTGCATTACTTAGAAAGTCATTGTGAAGAGCTTGGAAAAAGTTCCC
This sequence comes from Gracilinanus agilis, assembly GCF_016433145.1. Classification (NCBI taxonomy): domain Eukaryota; kingdom Metazoa; phylum Chordata; class Mammalia; order Didelphimorphia; family Didelphidae; genus Gracilinanus; species Gracilinanus agilis. The sequence goes on along the minus strand of NC_058133.1, from coordinate 431,332,056 downwards.
TGCCTTAAGATAACTGCTTATTACTATAATAGGGAAACACATACTCCACACCCTTTCCAGGATGATTATGTGTTGCAAAAGGTTATTGTTATTTCATCAGTTCAAAGTTTGAGGAGTGGATTTTGTTAGAGAACAGTAAGGACTAAGAGGAGGAAAATTAGCTGAGAAACTTTTAGGGAGTGGGGGAAGAACAGATTATTCCTGAAGTGACCAAAAAAAAAAAAGCAAGACATGAATTATTTCAAGCACACAGGTTTTCCTGATTCATATACCTTCTTGATGGTTTCTATAATCGTGTACTAATTCCTCTCCACTGACACCAAGAGTATTAGTAGGATACTATGACCCATGTTTATGTATAGACTATAATTTTTCATTATTACTGTATTTGCTTTATTTTGCATGACTGATGTTATTAATATTATTTTGCATTTTCATTAATTTTATGTTATTTTTTGTTTTTAAGTTAATGAGGGTTTTTTATTTGTTATTTTATGTTATTAAGTTAATGGTATCATGTGATTGATTTCTTGTTAGTGGAAAGTATATTAGAGAGGTCTTATAAGCTTCAAAAGGGAGTAGCAAGAATATGTATCCTCCAGAATGGGTTAATCCCAGGACCCTAAAAAAAGTTTGAGTGTACCCACATAGTAATGATCCATCTTTGGGAACCCCAAACATGTCAGCTTTAAGGTAGCTTGGGGTAAATGAGCCAGTGAGAAGTGACCTAAAGAGAGATAAAAGCTTGTCTGTGTGTGTGTAACACATACATATATGTAAGACTACAATTATACAATAATTTTTATGAAATAGTGCTTTATATTTTTGTTTGGATTTAAACAGAATTTTTCCCATTAAAGAAATTACATGAACATAGTTTAAATAATATAAAAAGTTAAAAGAATCTCATACTAAATAAATAAAATGCCCTGTTATAACAGCCAAAATACCCACAGTGGATTTAGTTATTAAATATTTCTCAATTATCCTAACTTTGCTTCCTCATTAGTGACCACAGGATAAGTTTTTACCATTTTGAACATCCCATCATTATGTTGGAATTATTGCTAAATTTTAAAGAATTCCTTTGTAAACAAAATAAATGCTATTATTCATACAACTCAATGCTACACAGAAAAAATAACACTGTCCCATATTTCTTATTGTGTCCAAACCACACAGTGATTGCAGTTCAGTGGACTTCAGTAACGGTAATGAAAGTGACCAAGAGAATGAGTTGTAATCTGTCCTATTGACTATTTCTTATCTGGAGAAATTTTTCTGCCCACAAAACAATGCCTAGCTTAAGTCTCCACCTTATCTCACAAATAACCTGAAGATTTTAAGTAACCTAGAAAGAGTACTTTTGATTTCAAAAAGCTAATTCTATGCAGAAAAGCAAATATTCATCTAATGGGAGAGAGTTATCTAATTAGAAGTATATAACAGAAAAGATGGGTGACTAGCACAAGTCAGACAGGCAGTAGATGACAGAACTTCAATTTAAGCTCAGATATTCTTACTTTGAATGCAGAATTTTTTCTATAATTTCTAATGAATTAATTAGTATGTGCATGTATGTATATGTGTATATTTATATAAATGTATGTATGTATGCAAATGCACACAAATATTCACATATATGTATATATACATGTGTGTGTGTGTGTGTGTGTATCTCAAATCCCAGTTCTGCCATTTTGTTATCTACTACCTGTTTGATGCTGGTTTAGTTACTCATCTTCTTTGGGTTTATGTTTTTACGTTTTTTCATGTATAAAAAGAGAAGGCTTGATTAGATGGCCTTTAATGTCCTTTTTGGTTCCAAATATGTCATTTAATGATTCTGTGGTATAGAAGTACGAAAGAAAGTTGGTGGGGAGAGGGGAGGGGAGAGGAGGGGAGGAGAGAGAGGAGGGGAGGGGAGGGAGTTAGAGTTAGAGACAGAGAGACAGAATGAATATGTCTTCATAGCATGTGAAAACTTGCACAATAGATATAGGTGGGGGGAAGGCTTGAGGATTTACTTCACTGCTCCTATGTTCTACTGTGCCTATGGGTATTGTAAGGATGGGGGATGGGACAAAAAGAGCCAGAAGAAGGCTGTTGGTGACAGTTACTGACAGTTGGGACCAGAGATTGCATTTAAAACATTGGTAGTTTAAACATAATTTGCCAACTACGCCATTCCTGGGGAAAGGGGTGAAAGGCAGAGGGATTTTGGGGGTGCCCTCTTCTCTATTTCTATGGGGTCCATCACTTGGGTGGGAACCTTTTGGGTTCCCACTCCTAAGCATCTCCCCCCTTGTCCCTTTTCCTTCTCTTTCTGTTTCTATCCTTCTCTATAATTGTAAGTTAGACTGGAAAGGGTCTCTCAGCAAGGTTGGGTAATGGTGGAAGAAGCCTAAGAGATGCTCCCAAAATGGGGTCCCAAAACTTAGCTGTCTCATTGGTTGAAGTCTTGATGGGTGAGAAGCGATGGGATGCCTTTGACCAGGGAATCGGGGTATCAATGTCCAAAGAAGGATCCTCAGGAAGCCCTCAGGACTGGATTCTAGCTGAGATGTTCTCCTCCCTCTTTCAGTCCTCCACCGGAAGTCTTCCTTCTCCTTCTTCTTGCTGAGAATTATCCAGAATCCCCTCTGGCCTTAACTGTTAGTAACTGTCACCAACGGCCTTCTTCTGGCTCTTTTTGTCCCATCTCCCATTTTTACAGTATTTGCATCTTATTAGAGGAGAAGGAAAGATGAACATCACTGGCACTTTGACTATGGCTCCACTTTGCTGGCTGCATACATGTGGAAATGTAGAGGACCAATAAAAATAACAGCTTTTTAATTTTCCAACATTTAATTTAGGGAATACAGCCTTATAATAAGAGTCTAAGATATCTCATTCCATTTCTAAAACTGATTCATGGTGCCTCTGCCTCAATGTTTCCATCTATAGAATATATGAAGTGGACAAAGGCTTTGCTATATGATGGCAGAAATGTTGCAGACTTCCAATTTGTGCCCTTACCTTACAATGCTTGAAGTGACTTTTTAAATATTATCAAAGTCTAAAGTCAAGCATGGTCGCTACTTACTGGGAGACAATGAAAATTGTCAGTACAAACTAAAAAAAGATAGTGATGTTGATTTCAAGTTTCAGGGCCCAGAAAGAAGTGCCAGTAATGAGAATGGAAAGTCTAAGGTGGTGAAGAAGGCGTAATCATAATTCAACTGAATATTTACTCAAGATCCTGTTTTGAAAAAAAAGATAACTGAAGTCTTTTTTTATTTTAAAATTTTTAGTTAATTAATTAATTTAAAACATTTTCCCATGATTATAGGATTCAGGTTCTATCCCTCCCCTTCTCCCACCTCCTCTCATAGCCAACACACAATTCTACTGGGTTTTACATGTGTCATTGATAAAGACCTATTTCCATATAACTGATATTTGCTCTAGGGTGCTTATTTTGAGTCAATATCCCTAATTATATCTCCATCCTCTCATGTGATAAGGCAGTTGTTTTTCTTCTGTGTTTCTACTCTCACAGTTCTTCCTCTAAATGTGGCTAGTTTTCTTTCTCATAAGTCCCTCAGAATTGTCCTGGATCATTGCATTGCTGCCAGTAGAGAAGTCTATTGTGTTCAATTGTGCCACAGCCTCTGTGTGTATAACATTCTCCTGGTTCTTCTCCTTTCACTCTGCATCAATTCCTGGAGGCCTTTCCAGTTCACATGGAATTCCTCCAGTTCATTATTCTTTTGGGCACAATAGTATTCCATCACCAAGAGATAACACAATTTGTTTAGCCATTCCCCAATTGAAGAGCATACCCTCGTTTTCCAGTTTTTTGCCACCACAAAGAGCATGGCTATAAATAATTTTGTACATGTCTTTTTCCTTATGATCTTTTTGGGGTATAAACCCAGCAGTGATATGGCTGGATCAAAGGACAAGCCTTCAGTGCTCTTTGGACATATTTCCAAATTGCCATCCAGAATGTTTGGATCAATTCACAACTCCACCAGCAGTATATTAGAGTCCTAATTTTGCCACATCCCCTCCAACATTTATTATTTTCCTTTGCTGTCATTTTAGCCAATCTGCTAGGTGTAAGGTGGTACGTAAGAATTGTTTTGATTTGTATTTCTCTGATTATTAGAGATTTAGAACACTTTCTCAGGTGCTTATTTATAGTTTTGATTTCTTTATCTGAAAATTGCCTATTAATGCCCTTTGCCCATTTAATAACTGGGGAATGGCTTGATTTTTTTATATAATTGATTTATAAATTTGAGAAATTAGACCTTTGTCAGAGGTTTTTTTTATAAAGGTTTTTTCTCAATTTGTTTCTTTCCTTATAATTTTGTTTGCATTGGTTTGTTTGTACAAAACCTTCATAATTTAATGTAGTCAAAATTATTTAATTTACATTTTGTAATTTTTTCTAACTCTTGCTTGGTCTTAAAATCTTTCCTTTCCCAAAGATCTGACAAATATACTAATTCTGTGTTCACATAATTTGCTTATAGTTTCCTTCTTTATATTCAAGTTATTCACCCATTCTGAGTTTATCTTGGTGTAGTGTGTGAGATGTTGATCTAAATGTAATCTTTGCCATATTGTTTCCTAATTTTCCAAGCAGTTTTTGTCAAATAGTGGATTTTTGTCCCAAAAGTTGGGCTCTTTGCATTTATCATAAACTGGTCTTACTGAAGTCACTAACCCCGAGTCTATTCCACTGATCCTCCCTTCTGTCTCTTAGCCAGTACCATATTGTTTTGATGACCACTACTTAATAGTACAGTTTAAGATCTGGTACTGCTAGGCCACCTTCCTTCACTGTTTTTTTTTTCATTATTTCCCTTGATATTCTTGATTTTCTTGATCTTTTGTTCTTTCAAATGAACTTTGTTATAGTTTTTTTTTAAACCCTTGTACTTCGGTGTATTGTCTCATAGGTGGAAGATTGATAAGGGTGGGCAATGGGAGTCAAGTGACTTGCCCAGGGTCACACAGCTGGGAAGTGGCTGAGGCCGGGTTTGAACCTAGGATCTCCTGTCTCTAGGCCTGACTCTCACTCCACTGAGCTACCCAGCTGCCCCTTGTTATAGTTTTTTATAATTCAGTAAAAAAGTTTTTTGGTAGTTTGATATGTATGGCACTAAATAAATAGATTAATTTGGGCAGGATGGTCATTTTAACTATGTTAGCTCTTCCTACCCATGAGCAATTAATGTTTTTCCATTTGTTTAGATCTAGTTTTAATTGTGTGGAAAGTGTTTCGTAGTTGTGTTCATATAATGCCTGTGTATGTCTTGGCAGATAGATTCCTAAGTATTTTATTTTGTCCAGGTGATTATAAATGGCAATTCTCTTTCTAACTCTTGCTGCTATGATGTGGATAACTGAAGTCTTAAAGCTACCCAAGGAACCACTTTAAATAACAGCTAGGATGGAACTGGGAGTCCAAACAATCATAGACTTAGAATATGTAAACTTGCCCCAAGGCAGGATGGCACAGATCTTACTCTAAAGTAAAGTTAACCCTTCCTCAGCAAGCAAAAGTTGGGTCAAGTCTCAGCTGAGAGTAACAAGATCATCTCAGAGGAGAAATGGCAGCTCCGTAGGTAGAGAGAAGGAAAAGAAGGTGGATCTGTGGTGCAGAGTGGCAACTCCAAGAGAGTCCTGGGACAATTCCAAGGAACTGTAGGAGATGGAGCCAATAAAGGAACTAAAACACAGTTAGCTTCAACGAACTGGAGCCCTAAGAACTCAAGCTACAAAAGCTTTTCCTGATAATATAGAGGTCAGATAATATTGAAATTGAAAATTTTCTTCACATCTAAGCATTGTGGTATTGTGGGAAAATGCTAGATTTTGAGTTGGAAGATCTGATCCACATTTCAACTATGTCTAGGGCTTACTACTCATGTGACCTTGGACAAGTCACACTGTTAGCTTCATCTATAAAATGAGGTTGGACTTAAGGACCCTTAAAGCTCTGTTATAACTCTAAATCTATTAACCTTTGAATGTGAACTCCAGATATTTATTACCTTCCCCAAAAGTATGTGAATCTGTACCAAATAGTACTCACATGTGGGAGTTGAGAATGATCCTACTGAATGATTTTTTACTGCTTCTTCTCAATTAGGTTCTAGTTAAATACTTTGATATATGATTAGGGTTACTATGTGGAATCTCTCTCTCTCTCTCTCTCTCTCTCTCTCTCTCTCTCTCTCTCTCTATATATATATATATATATATATATATATAT
>NC_058133.1:431273751-431325394 GCF_016433145.1 Gracilinanus agilis | reverse complement strand
GGAAGGAAGGAAGGAAGGAAGGAAGGAAGGAAGGAAGGAAGGAAGGAATAGAGGGAAGGAGGGAGGGAGGGAGAGAAAAAAGAAACCGTGTAAGCTTTTGCCTGAAGGTTGAGCACTGCTAAAGCATTGCCTCTGGAAGGGAGAGATAGCCATCTCTCAGTTGCTGCTATCCCTCTCCATTCCACAAATATTTAATGAACTCCTTTTTATGTGCATAGCACTGTTGGGTGCTAGAGGAAATGGGGTTCAAAAAAAGAACAAGTCCATATGGCAGGAGACAAGTCAGACATGTAAAATTTAAACAGCAATATTGCTAGCAGAGTGATTAGTTTATGATTATTGGATTTTAAGGGAGTGGGAGACTATGGACTAGTATGCTCAGGGATAGATCCATGAAGAAAGGGATATGTGAGCTGGGATGTTAAAGGTGAACAGAACTTCAACAGGCTAAGATGTGCAGAACATTCCAGCCACAGCATGGACATGAGAAGTGAACTGTAAAGGATGCAGGTTAGCTTAGTTTGGCTGGAGCCAAGACAGGGATTCATGTGAAGCAGAATTGGGGACACGGAGGAATTGGACTATGAGAGGCACCTGTGAGTAGTTGTATAAAGGACAGAACACTAGGCTAGGAAGCATGAGATTTAGGTTCTATGATCTTATTAGCTTTGTGATCTTGGACAAATTATTTGACCTTTCTGAGCCTCTATTAACTTATCTGAAGAGTATAAAAATCCTTACACTACTGAGCTCATTGTAAAGTCAGGAAGACTAAATGAGATTTCAGAGAATCATAGGTCTATAAATTTAGAATTAGAAGAGACCTTAGAGGACATCAGCCATAAAGCCCTCATTTTACAGATGAGACACTGAAGCCCAGAGAGGTTAAATTACTATTCTAGGATCACCCAGCTAGTATCTAGGGAAGGATTCAAACTCAGATCCTAACTGCCAATCTAGCACTCCACTTTGCCATTCAACTGCCTCTATATAAATTTAGCTGTAATGTAAGAGCATTGAAAGAGGAACTGAATCTATAATTTCATTGATATAAGGAATCCTTGAATGAGTAAACTCTACTACCAGTGCACTGATACAGCTCTGTAGTTGCTTTGAAACACAGTCTCAGAGAATTGACTAGAACCCTTAGAGTTACTTGCTCAGTCATATAGACAGTATGTATGAATAGTGATACTTGAACCCAAGTTTTCTTGTCTTTTAGGCCTAATCTCAATCCATTATACTATACTGCCTCTATAAATAGTAAAATATAAAGCTCTGTATAAATTTAGACTATCATATAAATATGAGTATCTATTATGGAGAGCCTAGAATGCCAGGCTTAATAGCTAAAGCATTATATGTTGGGCAATGGGGAGCTGTTGAAAAGTTCTAAGTGGACGAGTACATGATGAGATTTCCATTTATGAAAAACTTTTAAGGAATAGCTTGGAGAAAGTATTAGAAATGGAAGTGACTGGTAGTGTGAAGACCAAATTAGGAAGATATTATAATTATCTAGATAAGTGGCAATGGAATTGTAAAGATCCAGGTGGTAATGGGAATGTAAAGGAGAGGACAAATGTAAGAGATAATTTAATCAACAGATTCATTGTTAGAGTTCTGAAAAAAAGAAAGATTCCAAACATACTGAGAAGATGGTAGTGACATTGACAGAAGTCTGAAAATCATGAGGAAGAACATACTTTAAGGAATGATGAAAAGTTTGAATTGTTTTAAATGTTGAGTTTGAAAGAATAATGGATAAGATAAAGGGGAGGCACTGGGTAAAGACATCTTGACCGGCAAGTGATTTAAGTAAGGTTGAATTGCACAAAGTTGTCAGTTTCACTTTCTCTTTCAAAGTCTTCAAAGTCCATTGGCAAGAGAAAAGTCATGAGACTAGTGATGGCCTGGGATGCAGTGGGTGACCTTGGCTTCTTTGATGTCTGACCAAGCTCTAGGCACTCCGCAGCACTTCCTTCAGGCATCTTTATAGCAATTCTTCATGGCAATTGGAACATATTGTTTTTATCAGCCCATTCCGTTGAAGGAGGTCTTCACTTGGCTTGAGGTACACAGCCTATCCTGATTCACCAATAGATTTGGTTGTCAGTTACCCTTAGTCTGGTTCAGCCTATCTGTCAAGATAGTTTTACTGGGGTGTGGACACTGTATATTCTACAGCTCCTTGGATTTGGGTGAAAAGTGGACGCCAAAGGAGGATGAGTAGCCCTGAGGTGTCTTCTCTAAACACCATATAGACCCAGGTGAACACTGCTATTTCATGAAACATGGTAAAAGGGAACAGGGAGATAGAATAACAATTTGATGAAAAATAGGAGGGTCAGAAAATGAATTTTTAAGACTATGGAGATGAAATTATGTTTGCACAGAGAAGGTGAAGAAATATTTTGAGAAAGGAAGATTGAAGATGCATAAGAGAAGGGGAATAATTGGTGAAACAGGCTCCTGGAAGAGTCAAGAAGGGATGGAATCAATGACTTTGGTGATGAGTTTCTCTTGGCAAGTAATATAACCTCTTCCTCTGAAACAGAAGGGAAATAGAAAGGGACTTAGAATCAAGAGAAACTTGGCTTTGAATCCCATTTCTGGTACTTATTAGTCATATTACTATGGAAGCCACTTAACATCTCTGAACATGCTTCCTAATATGTAAAATGTGAACGATAATAATAACTATAGTACTGAAAGTTGTAGGAGAATAAAATGAGATGATATAAGTAAAGTATATTTCAAACTCTACAGGTCCAAATAAAGTCAATTAGTATTATTATTTATTCTTATTATTGAATACATTGAGAAGATTAGAGGATGAAGGGGGAAAACTGAGGGAGTTCAGAATATAGTGCTTGGCACATAGTAAGTGATTAATATATCTCTATCTATCTACCTCTATCTATCTGTATCCATCTATCTATGTATCTATGCAAGTATATATCTGTCTATGTAGCTATGTATCTATATCTATCTATCTATCTATCTATCTGTATCCATCTATGTGTCTATGTATGTGTAGCTATGTAGCTCTATCTAGCTATCTGTATCCACCTATCTATGTGTCTTATTTTGCTGGTTAAGCAGGAAGTTAGGTCATCTGCTGTGAATTTGAAAGGATGGGTTCAAGCTTGGAGGAGAGAAGAAAAGACTTGAACATTTGCTCTAAGGACTGTCACAGGGAGTCAATAAGAGTTACATAAAAGTACTGCTGAGCTGCAATAAAGTCTCAGCTGACATTAGGCAGCATACATTTATATTGGATGAAATTATCATGATTTCGTGACTTTCTCCAGCAATGCTCAGTATCACTGGAGCAGGCAAAGGGAAAACAGATGGTGAAGGTTACTCAAGGTTGAGGATTAGTAGGGTTTTAAAGGCAGAAGATCAAGGGAGTGAGTCTAAGGTGGTGGCAAATGAATCACTGGAGTCAGGCATCCATAACTGGGGTAAAGAGACAAGAGAATACAAGGAAAGAGAGAGGATAAGTAATTCAAGGTCTTGTGAAGATTAAGAATGGTTTTATTATGAGTTAGAGTTTAGGAGAGCTCAAAGGATAGATTTCTTTTGTGGGATGGGAAGGGTAGACTACATGTCCAGGATCCAAGCAAATTCTAACATTCTGTGCTCCATGTATTATGATATTCCAGAGAAAGATGATTGGGATTAGACTTGGGTTCAGCTTCGGTGGTCTCAAGTGGTCTAGTGATCTCTAGTGATTACATTTTAACTATGTTTGTTAGTACGCTTGGCTACTGGTCTGACAAGCCTTGTGAGGAGGTAGCAGGAAGGAAAGCAGGTGGCATATGTTTCCCCTCAGGGTGTCTGGGCAGCTTGGGACTGAATTCAGACACCATTATAGAATTTTGGCATAGTTAACACCAATCTGGGTTGCCTACAATGTGACTAGTTCATTTTTAATAGGTGCTGCCTATTAACTCTCTAAGTCCTTTAAAATGAGGGTTAAGGAATAATAAAATCATACAAATATATGTGGAAAGTCTCTCAGAGGCCATTTAGTCCATTCCCTTTATTTTATCAATGAGGAAACTGAGAACAAGAGAGGCTATGTGACTTTTTAAAAAATGTAACATATATCCTATTTTACCTTTTTTCCCCAATTAACTAGTATAATTTTTATTCCTTCCTTTCATTGAATAGAAAAAAGGAAAAAAAAAACAACTCAGTAAAATATGGTCTAGAAAAATGATGATCTGCATTGGCCATATCAAAAAAGTATGTTCATTCTAACCTTGAATTTATCACCCCTTGTTTAGGAGGCGGACGGCATGCTTTGTCATCAGTTCTTTGGAATCATCATTAGTCATTTTACTGATCAGAGTTCTGATGCTTTCAAAGTTATTTGTCTTTTTACAACATTGTTATTGTATATATTGTTCTTTTGTTCTGCTCATTTCACTCTCAATCAGTTCATGTACATCTTCCTAGATTTTCCTTCTCTGAAATTGCACCTTTAATCATTTTAGCATTTCTTACAGCCCACTAAATAGTATTTCTCATATTTAATGTACTATAATTTGTTCAGTAATTCTTTACTTGATGTGACTCTCTTTTTTTTTTTCAGTTCTTTGCCACAGTTAAGGAACTTTCCCAAAGTACTGCCAGAGTTAGAATTTGAACCTTGAACTTGTGAACTTAGAACCAATATGCTCCATTCTAACAAGCTTAAACATGCTGTCATCAGTTTTAAACCAAGTTTGAGTGAATGCCATGAAATGTTTGGGGAAGCTGATGAGAGACCATACAGAGTAGTAGGCAGGGCATTAGATTTAGACTTAGGAAGTTTAAGATCTGTTCTCAGAAATCTATGGTTCTCCAGCTGTGTGACCCTGGGCAAGTCACTTGACCCCCATTGCCCACCCCTACCACTCTTCCACCTATGAGGCAATACACCGAAGTTAAGGGTCTAAAAAAAAAAAGAAATCTATGGTCCCTTCTTCTTAAGAATAGGAATTTAGTGAGAAGTTCCAAAGAACATGATGAAATGGTCTGGGAGAGTAATGGCCATGGCTGGAATAGACCCAAAGAGAGTTATGACTGATTTGAATACAATTTAAAGTGTGTGAACAGATAAAAAAGGAAATGGTTAAAAAAATTATTACGTGTTTACTATGAGCCAAGCTCTTTGCTATTTAGGATATAATGCAAGCAAAAGGAAAGACAGTTCTTGTCTTCAAGAACTCAATGGGGGAGAACCATATATAAAAAGGAGCTGAAAAGGGGACTGGAGGAGGAGATGAGGGTACCTGAAATGGGGACATGGTTTTGAAGTCCAGAAGTCAAAAAAAGGATCAAGAGGGAAATAGAGGCTGGTTTTAGTTGCTTCACAAAACAGAGGCCTCAGGAAGAACTCATTGATGGGAAAAAAGGAAGAGCTGGTGGAAGGATAGTTCATGACCCTGGGGATGGTTCTTTTTGCCTATCAGTTCACAAATTGTTTTTCCCTAGAAGAATGCTTAATGAATTAACCAATTAATTAATTGATTAAAATTAATAAATGTTTGCTGGATAAATGAATGAAGTTTAATCCTTCTTCCAAATGAAAATCCTTCTAATATTTAGGGGCAATTCTCATGTGCCCCCTGAGTCTTTACTTTTCTACACCAAGCATCATGGATAGTATTTTTGGTAATGTCCCTCACCTCCTTACCACTTGTATCTGCTTCATGCTTTTCTGAGAAGAAATCCCTACATTCAGGCTCTCTGACTCATTTTGTTTCAAGCCCTTTGAGAAACCTTTTGACATTAACATTTAACATTGGGCATCCACAGTAAGGAAGACAATATATATCAATGACTATCTGTTACCCATTATTAGGCTTTCGTTATTTTAAATTAACATAAAGACCAATATATGGTAGTTTTAAATTTAGACTTAACAAACATTTATTAAGCACATAACCAATGAGCTTTACAGATATGTCATTTGATCCTCAAAACAACCCTGGGAGGAAGCTGCTATTATTATCCCCATTTTACCAAAGAGGAAACTAAGGCAAAGAGAGGTTAAGTGACTTGTCCAGGGTAACACAACTAATATCAGAGGTTAAGTTTGAACTTAGGTCTTCCTGACTCTAAATTCAGTTTTATCCACTGCAATACCTAGCAGCCTCCTTGGGAGCAGTAGGATATAATGGAAAATGCACTGCTTTTGGAGTCAAAATATTTGGCTCCGCTACTTTCTACCTGTATGACCTGGAGTATTTCACATCTCAAGTCCTTAGTTTTCTTATTTTTAAATGAGAGAAGATGGTCAAAAAGATTTCTTCTAGGTTTAAAAATCTATTATCCTACGAACTGGAAACCTCCCTTTGTTGACAATGAATAGAGCAGTGGGAGCCTCAGATAGCAAATGCTAAATAAATGAGTCACAAGGATAGGACAATTAGACGATGCAAGAAATGAATCCCCATTTCAGAAGAGTGGAGTGGGGATGAACTGGTTTGTTTCTCCATAAAATGAATTACTGACCTCTTGCAAACTCAACCCAAGTCAGGGCAGTCCCAGAGTGGATCACCATCACCACTACTTTGGGTGCTTCTTGGAGGTCGGTTTTGCAATCACACAAATCCCCAATAGCCTGGCTCTACTCAGGGTTAATTTATGGTATCTGAGGGATTCAAAAGTTTACATCATTGCAGTCAAAGGCCCATTTGCTAAGTGCAAAAGCTAGTTTTGTTTGCAGATTGTAGACATCTGTCTTGGAATTTTAATGTAGTCCAGGAAGGGATTCAGATGAATTGTAAAATTTGTTTTATTTCTGATTTTTTGTACAGTATTCCCCCTTTTTCTCCTCAAAGAACTCTGTTTTTTAAAGTTATTAAAATTTTTTATCAGGGAAGGTTCTCAGGAGCATAGATTGACTCATAGAATTATTGGAGCAGGAATGGATCTTAGATGTCATTTAGTCCAATCCTCTTATTTTACAGAGGAGGAAACTTAGGCCAAGAAAGATGAATGACTTACTCAAGGTAACTTAGTTAATTGCTGGCAGAGCCAATACTAGATACCTAAGTCTCATAATTCTTATATATTTTTTCCATATCAAGACTACATATGTTTTGACTTCAAGGAGAACTTCACAGAGAAAGTCCTCACATCAGAAATACTAGTTCTCTCTGAATACTCCATATTCCCCATTTTCAACCTAAATTAAATACCTATATCTTCAATTAGCGGTGGTCTACTTCCAATATAACTTTCTAGGCAATATAATTAAGCAACAATAATAAGTATGTGGAATCATCTACAAGCAAAATAGGGATTTCCCTGTATTTCTTTTGCATTTATATTCCTGTTAGTACTATCTTTGGCCCTAATTGCCATTATTCAATGCCATATATTTAAATGAAATTTAAAAGTATTTTAAGCCAAATGAAACAATTGATATAAAAGTCCAAAATAGAATTATGGGGAGGATAATGATTTCTCCCCATACTTTCGATTTTTCTTCATGAATTTACAGATTCAAGGAGTTATATAAAGGAGAAATGCAGTATAAATTTCAAATGATCTTTGTGTCCTCAAAAGATTCCAAACATTTTCACCAAACTAAATTTGGCATTTCATTTATCAAAGATTTCAACATATGCAGACACAAAACTTCTCTAACTATATTATTGTAACAGTCTTTTGGGGATTGGGAAGGAATGTGGGCAAAGGGGAAGAAAAAGACTAAAGAATTTTGTCATTAATTTTAGAACCTGATATTTAATTTTTACCACCTACTTCCATCTGATTTTCCCTAGGTCATTCTTTTCAGTTAATATAATTTATCAGAATACAAAATCAGATACTTTAAAACTATTTTCTTTCTTGAGCTTTCTCTGCTAGTGATGCATTTGCAGTTACAAGTAAGATATTTGAAGTGTAGAGTCATTCTGATTCATAGCTGCAGGAACAAGGCAAGGGACTACAGACGTCAATGGTACTGCAGCTGATCTGGCAACAGAGACTTCCTAATAAGACAAATTATGTCCTCTGCCGCTATATTACCTTTCTCTAGCAACCAAGAAGCCTGAGAGATCAAATGCAATATGTTATGTGATCATGTACGTGCTAGATGTACTAAATTTAATTATAAAATTTTAGATACTCTATTTTTACGGTTTATAATCTTTATGTTTGCTCTCTATTCCTCTCTCTCCCTGTGAATATATAAGCAAATATACACAAATATATGAGTATATATGGACACACATATCCATGCATTATACATATATGTGACATTTATGTGTTTCCATGAGCACAAACTTATCCATGCCTCAAGAAGTGCAAAGAAGAGGGAGAATAAAGCATTTGGGTTTTGCATCTGAAAAACAACTTGGTACACAGTTCTCAGGAAGGATTGTCTGTGCTATGGAGAGCCCTGAAAATCCAATGTCAGCTTTCTCCTATTTTCTAGTTCCTCGGTACTCTACAGAGGAATGCATCTCTCAGAGTAAGAGGATACTTCCATCTCCATGTTGTTCTTGCTCTCCATTCCTCCAGCAAGTCAATTTTTCTATACAGAAGCGAATGAAAACTCTAGAGACTGTGGTGTCTCTACCTATACATAGTCAGAAAATGAGGCGCCAGGTAGCAAGGGTGAGGGAAGATTGAAGGACCACCTGAGAGTTGCACCAGTACCTTCTGTACTAACTGAGAAGCATGTTATCCAATGCAATATGCAAAACATCTACAGATATGGACTAAGATCCATGATGTTATTGCTATTGCTGTTCAGTGGGTCCCAACTCTTCGCAACCCCATGGACCACAGTGTAGATGGAGTTTTCTTGGCAATGATACTAGAGTGGTTTGTTATTTCCTTCTCCAGCAAATTAAGGCAAACAGAGGTTAAGTGCTTTGCCCAGGGTCACTAGCTAGTGAGTGTCTGAGGCCAGATTTGAATCCAGGTCTCTCTAAATCCATGCCCAGTGCTCTATCTATTGAGCCACCTACCTACTTCATTTAAAAATACATTAAAATGTATTGAGATCAAGGACAATGCTCCCCCCCTTTTTTTCAATTACATGTAGTAACAATTTTTGACAATTGTTATTCAATATTTTGTGATTCAGGTTTTCTCTCTCCTTCTTCTCTTTCCTCCTCCCTATGGTGGTAAATAGTCTGATATAAATTATACCAGTGCTGTCATGAAAAACATATTTCCATATTTCTCACGCCATGAAAGAAGACAAATAATATACATGCAAGAAAAATACTTGTTAAGGAAAGAAAATGAAAAAGGGAATGCTTTCATCTACAATCTGACTTTTCAAAAATTTCCACAAACATAGTTTATTTATTTAACTCCTTTATAACTTATTTATTTAATCAGGCTATTCCGATATCCTGATTCATCAACACTTAAACTCCCTAGACTCCAACTCCTGCCAATAATTGGGAGCTGTTGAAATCATCAGGGCAAAGCAGGCATCTTGAACATGGACCAAACTATTGTAAATTAACATAAATCAAACCCACTGGTGGTTCTGGGTGGAGCTAAGTAACAGTCAATTCTCTCTTTGGCTGTGGATTGTATTTTTCATCATGAGTCCCTTGGGGTTATTTTGGAACCTTGCGTTGCTGATAATAGTTTAGTCCTTCACAGTTGATCAACATAAAATATTTCTGTTACTGTATACATTATTCTCCTGGTTCTGTTTGCTTCATTTTGCATCAGTTCATTTAAGTCTTTCCAGGTTTTTCTGAACTCATCCTGTTCATCATTTCTTATGGCACAATAGTATTCCAATAAAACAATATACCACAACTTATTCAACCATTCAGGGCAGTGCTCTTTGATGCTTGTGTGAGAAAGCAATACTCAGTAAGTTATATGTTTCTACTACTGCATTCATCATGGTCTTTATAAATGTCCACAAAGAAGCATTCTCCTCTAGTGCTTAGCACATAGTAGGCACTTAATAAATGTTTATGGATTGATTATTACTTGCTATATCTAATTCACTCTTTAAACACATTGCCCCCTTCACTTTCCATTTCTAATTAAGTATGTATATGTATCAATGTGCTTGTAAAACAATATGCTCTCTTGCAAAGTACATACATAACAATTGTTCATATCTTTAGTGACAATGATTATAGTCCCCTCACTTCCATTGGGTAAACCCATGCTTTTGTAAGCAATGGCTCAGAGGATTATAAAAGCATTTAATCTTAGATCAAGAGTGAGAGAGGCCATCTGAGGTCTAATCTCTCATTCTACAGATCAAGATATTGAATAAAGCTAAATGGTTCCCCAAGGTTAGAGCTTAGGTCTAGAGCTGAAAGAAACCAACTATTTCAGGAATGAGGAAGCCAAGATTCAGTCATTAAATGACATGCCAGGAGGCAGCTTGATTAAATGGAAGGAATAAACATTAGCTCAGGAGGTGGGTGGATAAATAGCGTCTGACAGTTCTACTGGCTGTGTGACCCTGGGCAAGTCACAAACTCTCTGTCTTAGTTGTCTCATCTATAGGATGGAGATAATAATAGCACTTACCTCTTAGGAGTGTTGAAAGGATTAAATGAGATAAATTCTTCACAAATTTTAAAATGCTTTGTAAATGCTAGTTATTATGAATGTAAGTAACAGTGCCATGGATCAGCTCATTTCATTCAAAATGCTCTAAGCCCATCAACCAATAAATTAAATAAATACATTTAATTTAATCTTCTATTCTTTTTCTCAAAATGTATCATTTTACTATTACCCAATAATGATAATAATGGATAATAATACCAAATAATATAAAAAGATGGCCATACTTTGTTAGATAATATCCGAATACTTTACTGGTCAACTTTTTTCTTTTATAAAAGTAGATACTCATAAAAGATGAGAATGCCAACTCTTCAAAATATAAGTCAATTACATGCACATTTACATTATAAAATTATTCACAGCTTATATCACAAAGAAAATCTATAAATACTTAGAAGAAAATAATATATGGACTAAGAAGCAAAATAAAAAGGTGTGAAAGGTGAAAAGCTGCAGTAGCTCATTATGTTCTTGGTAATTATTGAACAAGATTCCTGAAAGTTTAACATTTATATTGCCCTTGTTGATTCCTGCAAAACCTTTGATTCAGATCTGAACTGTCACATACTGCAAATATATAAAATAGAATTAAGTATAAGAAGGACATTAGAATATTGGATGTCCATGTGGAAAACTGCTCTCTATTTAAAACAATGAAACACCACAATACTGTCAAGAGCAATTAATATAAAATTTGGCATCTTTTAGGGAGATAGTCTAAGTCCCTAATGTTTTTGCCCAGCATTAAACCCATTATAATCTCTCTTAAAAAAAACCAAGTATGGCTTCCAAGTTAAAGAAAGAGTGGTACTGAAACATCTTATTAATCACTTGAGATGCATGAATCTCACCTTTTATTCTTAGCTAATTTCTGAGAAAAATGTGTATACCATTGCTCAACTAAAACTGTTCTCTTCAAAGTTACCAGTAATTTCTTAATTGCCACATCTAATGCCATTCTCTCAATCTTTGCCCTTCTTGACTTTTTTTTTTCAACCTTTGACACTTTCGATCTCTCTTTTCCCCATCCACAGATACTCTCTTCTCTTTAGGTTTTCATGACAAGGATCCCTCCTGGTTCTCTCTATCTTTGTCTCACTGCTCCTCTGTAGTCCCCTTTCCTGGAATTTTATCCGGCTCATACCCACTAGTTGTTTCTGTCCTAGATCTTCTGTTTTCTCTTTATGCTCTCCTGCTTGAAGATCCCATTAGCTACCATGTTTCCATTATCATTTCTATGCAGATAAATCCCAGATCTATATGTCCAGCCTTAATCTCTCTCCTGAGTTCTCATCACCCACTGCCTTTTGGATATTTCAAACTGTACATCACTTAGGCATTTCAAATTCAACAGAGACAAAACAGGACTCATTTCCCCCTAAAGCCTCTTCTTTCAGACTTTCCTAATACTGTTAAAGACACTGCCATCTCTTAGACTTACAAATTAGGATCATCCTTGACTCCTTACATACATACATATTTAGACCCATATCTATAGATATACATTTATGTATCTCCAGCTATTGTTAAGCCTTTTAGTTTGTACCTTCACAACATCTCTATCCTAGTCTTATTTTCTCTACTTGCAAAGCTAATACTCCCAGTACCTCCTCATTTCATATTTTAACTACTGTTATAGCTTTCTAGGGCAGCAAGGTGGCACAGTGGATAGAGCACCAGACCTGGAATCAGGAAGATCTATGATCAAATCAGACCTCAAACACTTGCCTAGCTGTGAGACCTGGAACAAGTCATTTAACCCTGTTTGTCTCAGTTTCTTTATGAGTAAAATGAGCTGGAAAAAGAAATGACAAATCACTGCAACATTTCTGCCAAGAAAACCCCAAATAAGGTCATGAAGAGTCAAACACGATTGAAACAACTGAACAACAATAACAACAAAATAGTTTTCTGGTTAGTCTCCCTGCAAAGCTCTCCCCACTCCAATCCATCCTCCACTCAGCTGCCAAAGTGACTTTCCTAAAGCATAGGTTTGAACATTCCAGTTCCTTACTTAATAAATTCCCATGGTTCTCTAATATTTCCTGCTTCAAGTATACTCTTCTAAGCCCTTCACAACCTGGTACCTTTCTAACTTTCATCTTCTTTACATTTAACTCCACTCTAGAGATTCTGTGATCCAGCTACAGTGTCCCACTTATTGTTTCTCATTCTCCCTCATCCATCTCACAGCTCCATGTCTTTTCACAGGTTGTTCCTCATATCTGAAATGCCATCTCTTCTCACCTCTGCATCATTGCTATATTAAAGACTTGGCTCAAATTCTACTTTGGCAGGAAGTCTTTCCTGGTTCCTCCAGATTCTAGGGCTTTCCTTTGGGGTTTAAATTCCATTTACACTATGTATATTATGTACATGCATATTTATTTATATATTGTTTCCTTCATTAGAACGTGAGCTACTTGATGGCAAGGGACCATGTTTTACTTCTTTGTCTATCCCCAGTGCTCAGCGCAAAGCCTGACACATAATAAGCACTTAATAACTTGGCTTGTTGATAAGTTTTATACCACTTTGCAGAAAAACATATTAAGTTCTATTTCAGAGGTTCTTTTTCTAAGATATAAAAATAGTCTGTTTACTCATTAAGTATAAAATCCTTAATGTACACTAAGGAATTATAGAGAGTAAAGACTAAAGAGTTTGAATTAGGAAGTCAAATGAAACCAATGGATGAAAGCAATACTTACATGAACCTTGATCTACTCCAGCCAAGACACAGTGAACATAAAGCTATTAAGATGAAAATTATGGCTATATACCAAGAGATTTTATGACATCCTGAAATAAAAATTTGCTGAGACAAATATAAAACAATTAACATGTATGTAATAATAGTCTTAACTTGCACTTTCAGAACTATTAAATGAACCATAATGAATTTGGAAAGCATCCTAACAAAAACCTATGTTATTAATAACATAAGGCTCACTACCCTAAGGCAAGAAGAAAGAGATTTAATCTTTATACTCCAAAGTACATACTAAATAGATTAAAATATATGTAGTTCTGGAATAAGCAGATATCCTTTGACCAAGAACATTGTCATTCAGACAAATTTGTAGTAACCATTATTGACATTAGAGTCATTATTGTGTTTGAAGGAAGTTTAATTTTAAGTTCAGTCTATGAAATGCCTAGCCACAACTATGTAAGGTATCTGATATGGTTTTCTTTTATTTTTAGTGGTATGACTTGAAATAATAATAGCAGTTATATAGCACCCTCTTATGCATTAAACATTATAATAAGTTCTTTAAAAATATTATTTAGGCACATTTCCATTTTTAATATATCATGATAGAGAGTATAATGTGTTGACCTAAACATAATTTCTGTAAGACTGCTTTCCAATTTCCTCAGTAATTCTTGTCAGACAGAGTTCTTCCTTAGGTTGTTTACATTTTCTGTTTATTATAGATTGGAATATTGATTTCAGGGTGTTTTTTCTTGATTCTTCTGTGTCTAGTATGTCTCAGTGATGTTCTTTTCTGTTGTTGTTTCTATTGCTTTTTTAAACTTATGCTAACTGCTAGTTAAATGTGTCAAATGATCACAGTTTTATAATATAATTTGAAGTCAGGGAAGTGCTGTTATCACTTCATTACTATTATTTTTTCATGTCTCTCTTGTAAAACATTTATTCATTCTCCCAAATTTTATTATTATTTTGTTTATAAGATTTCCATTTAGAAGTTTAATTGCTATAGAGTTAACTCTTTAAATCAGATTAAGTAATATCATATCCATTCATGAGTCCTGAATATTCCTCCAATTATTTAAGGGTTTGTTTTTTTTTGTTGTTAAGGAGCATTTTGTAATCATAATAGTTATTGAGTGCATTTTGGTATATAGTGATCCCACACATATTGCAGGGGTTACATTTCAGAGACCCCATAATATATGAAAATCCGTAAAGTAGCCACATTCACTGCCAGAAGCCTTAGAAGGCACAGAACATTTGGGTGGAATAGGACTTGAAATAAATTCAAACATTTATGAAAACTTCACAAAACACAACACTACAGAGCAACACTACGAGTAGTGATCAAATATAGCTGTGAAGTGGCCAGGAAGAGATGCTGAACCTATGGGCACAGTGCGGGGCAGCAAACAGACCAATGCTACAGTCATTGAGCCAATCAACACCCAGGATACAGAGCATAGTGCTGTGGTTGGTTGCCTTTAATACCATCAGCCAGTATTGTGCTGTGTACAATCTTACTCTGGCAAACTTGGGGAATGGTAGTAGCATATTGCATTTCACCTGCAATATAGTGAAAACTCCACAATGCAGAATAAGATTTTTTTTTTAAACCTGCAATACAGTGAAGCCGCGATAAGTGAACTGTGATATAGCGAGGGACTACTGTATGGAGTTCCCAAGTATTTTATTTTTTTTAAATTTATTTTGCATTGGATTTCTTTTTCTATTAATTATTTTTGGAATCTTGATGCAGTCACCCCCCCTCCTTTTTAAATGAAAAATATTGTCATTGCCTCCATGCATTAAAGGGATAAGATATGCAACTGTTTTCTTACTTTGCATTTTATTGAAATAATTTGCTATAATTTCATAATTATAAAGCCTTAGACCATAAAAAAACAACATACATAATGCGTATGGATAAGCATTTTATTATTTCTTCATACTTATAACACAAAATAATAACCATAATCATGTCATTATTGAGACTATATTTTGGTTAAAAATTCTCAAAATGTAGTATGATTAATGATAATTCTACTCATATTTTCAATTACTAATCAAGATAGTTTTTTACCTTTATAATAGCTATATATAAGCAGTAGTCAAATCTGAATTATTTTGCTTAAGAACCAGAAAACTATCCACCCATAGCTGAAATATAGCATTTTCAGAGTCAGACACCTATTTCAATATTATAAAACAAGTCAGACTTCTGGGTTAAGATGACTGGAGAGTAGAAGTAGGGTGCTTAACTCTCCTAACCCACTTACACATGATACCTCAAAAATACACAAAAACCAAATCCAGATGAACAAAAGGACCCCACAATAGGGCACGGCATTGAAGGTACATGGGATTTGGGCATTTCCATGCTATAAGGGGGTGAAATAGCTCTCACTAAAACACAAGCTAATGAATCCCCCTTTCCCCCTATACACACACACACTCCACCTACAGTGCCAAAGCCAATGCAAAAGAGTTAGAGTAAGCTTGGGGCATTCACTAAGTTCTTGGCAGCTACCTGGGACCACCAGAGGCTGACTCCTGAGAACAGCAAGACTTAAGACACCAAGAGGCTAAAGAAAGTGGACTTTGAATGCGGACCTTGAG
The DNA here is from genome assembly GCF_016433145.1 of Gracilinanus agilis. Classification (NCBI taxonomy): domain Eukaryota; kingdom Metazoa; phylum Chordata; class Mammalia; order Didelphimorphia; family Didelphidae; genus Gracilinanus; species Gracilinanus agilis. The sequence continues at coordinate 431,309,481 of NC_058133.1, read as the reverse complement.
CATGGACCTAGAGCTAAGGGGTATGGGACTGTGGAAGCAGTATGCCGAGACACTTAAAGGAGCCTTGGGCAGAGGAGCAAGCAAGGGGTCCACAGGAAGGTTTGATCCTGAGAACAACTAGACTTAAGACCCCAGGAGCCTAAAGAGCTCAGACTTTGGGCGGGAGAATAAAGCTGAGAGGGGCGGGACTGTGCTGTGACTCAGGCAAAAGCTGCTCCACAGCTCTATATACAGAGAGCTTGCCTGCCTCACGCAGACTTCTGACTGAGAAAGAAAAACAGCATAATAATGGCAAGCAATGTCCAAGAATTAACCAAGAGAAAGAACAAGAGGAAAGCATTAACACTTGATAACTATTACACAGAAAAAATCCAGACAACGGAGCAGACAGCAGAGGAGGACAAACAAGTAATCACATCCAAACCTTCCCCCCAAAAATGAAAATTGGTCACAAGCTCTTGAAGAGTTCAAATATGAGATTATGAGAAAAATGGAAGAGATTTAGCAAGAAAAGTGGGAAATAGCTCAAAAGGAAATTAACAGGTTAAAAGACAGAGACTCCCAATTGGAGAAAGATGCCCCAAAATCAAATGAAACGATAAGCAAATTAGAGAACCAAATTAAATAGCAGGAAACCATGAAAAACAGGATAGACCAATTTGAAAAGGAAAATCAAAAGATTTTAGCAGAAAACCAGTCTCTAAAGACCAGAATAAGGCAAGTGGAAGCCAATGATCTTACAAGACAGCAAGAACTAATAAAGCAAAGTCAAAAGATTGACAAAATAGAAGGAAACATGAAATATCTTACTGAGAAAATGACAGATCAAGAAAATAGGTCTAGAAGAGACAATTTGAGAATCATTGGTCTTCCTGAAATATCAAAAATTAATAGAAATTTGGACACCATGCTACAAGAAATTATTCAAGAAAACTGCCCTGATGTTCTTCAACAAGAGAGCAAAATCAACATTGAAAGGATCCATAGATCACCCTCTACACTAAACCCTCAAGTCAACCCACAGGAATATAATTGCCACATTCAAGAGCTTCCAAGTTAAGGAAAAATATTACAAGAAGCCAGAAAGAGATAATTCAGATATCAAGGAATACCAATCAAGATAACACAGGATCTAGCAGCCTCCACCCTAAAAGACTACAAGGCTCAGAATATGATTTTCAGAAAGACAAGAGAATTGGGTCTACAACCAAGGTTTATCTACCCATCAAAACTGACTATATACTTTCAGGGGGAAAGTATGGGCATTCAACAAGATAGAAGATTTCCAAATATTTATAAAGAAGAGATCAGAATTAAGTGGAAAGTTTGATATCCAACCACAAAAATCAAGAGAAACATGAAAAGGTAAATAAGAAGAGAGGGGAAAGAAAGAAAATTCTTTTTTTTTAAACCCTTACCTTCCGTCTTGGAGTCAATACTGTGTATTGGCTCTAAGGCAGAAGAGTGGTAATGGTAGGCAATGGGGGTCAAGTGACTTGCCCAGGGTCACATGGCTGGGAAATATCTGAGGCCAGATTTGAACCTAGGACCTCCCGTCTCTAGGCCTGGCTCTCAATCCTCTGAGCTACCCAGCTGCCCCCAAGAAAGAAAATTCTTATTTGTAAATTTGCTTCTTTAAGGGCTTTAATAAGATCAAATTATTTGTATTCCTATGTGGAGAAATGCTATGTGTAATTTTCAAAAATTTCATTCACTGTTATAGCAATTAGAAGAATTATTCATAGGCAGAGGTTGGAGTACTAAATGGTCTAGGATGATACAGGGGAAAAAGGGGGGGAGGATGATGAAGATGGCACCAAGAGAAACTTGAATGAATAAGAAAAATAGGATAATCTATACCACACAAAGAGGGCATGGGAAGGGGAGGGGATGAATACTATTATAAGGAGAGGAAGACAACATTAATAGGTAATACTTAAACCTTACTCTCAGCAGAATTAATCCTGAGAGAAAAGAGTAGCTATATCCATTGGGATATACAATTCTATCTAACACTAAGGAGAAAGTCAGAAGGGATAAACCAAGGGGAGCAGTGGGGTGGGGAGTTCAAAAAGGGAGGGGAGGAGAGGGGGGAGAGAATTCATTCAGCCTTAAAAAATAATAAGAGGGGAACAAAAAGGGAGGGGTTGAAAAGGGAAGTAAACTAAGGGAGGGGATAAGGGGGACTGTTTTAAAACAAACCATTGGTTTAAAAGGGAATAGCATAAGAAGAAGGGGCAGAACTAGGAGAGGATATCAAAATGTTGGAGAATACACATGAAGCCATCCAGCAGCTCCATGAAGATTTCTAGTGGGTAGGACACTCAGAAAGGGGAACCAAGGACTGAGTGAAAATGGGTTACAGGTTAAGGACTAATGGAAAGAGAACATAAGGCAAGAATAAAGACACGAGGGCATAGAAAGTTTTGGCATAATGTAGACAGACAGTGATTAAGCCCTGATGGGCAAAAGCTTCATGGTAAGGAGCTCTGATGGTCAGGAGCTTCGATGGTTCAGAGCTTCTTTCTCAGCTGCCATAGAGGTACTTTTATTGGAGTTACAACAGTATAGGGGGGAGGGGAGAGCCAAGAGGTTTGATACATTAACATTATGAGGTAATCATCAGGAGATACAAACTGCTCGAACCTAAAAACATAGGTAGAGCTAACACCTGAATCAGGAGCTGATATGGCCTAAGGAGTCTAAGGATGTTTGATACATATGTTAATTGATAAAGTAAGGAGACTGAGATAGTTGACCAGTCTTCCAGAATATATTAGGGAAGGGCTAGGAATTTGGCAAGGTTGAGTTTCAATATAACTCAAGGTTATAGAAATCAATCATAAGCAATACAAGAGTCATTTTTGAACACTCTTAAAATAATATCACAATTAATGTATACCTGGATTGCTACAACACAGCTGATAATTATGACTCTGAATGTGAATGGGATGAACTCACCCATAAAACAGAAGCAAATAGCAGAGTGGATTAGAAAACGAAAAAGTACCATATGTTGTCTACAAGAAACACACATGAGGCAGGTAGACATAGATAGGGTTAAGGTCAAAGACTGGAACAAAATATATTGGACTTCAAATGAGAAAAAGAAAGAAGGAGTAGCAATTATGATATCTGACAAAGCCAAAGTAAAAATAGATCTGATTAAAAGAGATAGGAAAGGTAACTACATCCTGATGAAAGGCAGTATAGGCAAAGAGGAAATAACAGTACTCAACATGCATGAACCAAATGGCATAGCATCCAAATTTCTACAAGAAAAATTGGCAGAGCTCAAGGAGGAAATAGACAGCAAAACTATCCTAGTGGGAGACTTGAACCTTCTACTATCAGATATGGATAAATCAAACCAAAAAATAAATAAGAAAGAGGTAAAAGAGGTGAATGAAATCCTAGAAAAATTAGAGTGAATAGATATGTGGAGGAAAATAAATAGGGACAAAAAACAATACCTTCTTTTCAGCTGCACATGGTACATTCACAAAGATTGACCATGTACTAAAGCATAGAAACATGGCAAATGCAAAAGAACAGAAATAATAAATGTAGCCTTTTCAGATCATAATGTAATAAAAATAATAATTAGTAAGGGCACATGGACAGGCAAATCAAAAATTAATTGGAAATTAAATAATATGATTCTCTAAAATCAGTTAGTTAAAGAACAAATCATAGAAACAATTAATAATTTCAATGAATAGAATGACAATGATGAGACATCCTACAAAAATCTATGGGATTCAGGTAAAGCAGTACTCAGGAGGAAATTTATATCCTTGAGTACATATAATAACAAATTAGGGAGGGCAAAGATCAATGAAGTGAGCATGCAAATGAAAAAAACTAGAAAGAGAACAAATTAAAAATCCCCAGTTAAAAACTAAATTAGAGATTATAAAAATCAAGGGAGAAATTAGTAAAATCAAAAGTAAAAGAACTACTGAATTAATAAATAAGACTAGAAGCTAGTACTTTGAAAAAACAAATAAAATTGACAAAGTACTGGTCAATCTAAAAAAAAGGAAAGAAGAAAACCAAATTATCAGTATCAAAGATGAAAAGGGAGACCTCATCTTTAATGATGAAGAAATCAAGGCAATCATTAAAACTATTTTGCCCAATTATATGGCAATAAATATAACAATCTAGGTGAAATGGATGAATATTTACAAAAATGTAAATTGCCTAGATTAACAGTAGAAGAAATAGAATACTAAAATAATCCCATATCAGAAAAAGAAATTGAACAAGCCATCAAAGAACTCCCTAAAAGAATCTCCAGGACCAGATGGATTCACAAGTGAATTCTATCAAACCTTCAAAGAACAACTAATCCCAATACAATACAAACTATTTGACATAATAAGCAAAGAAGGAATTCTACCAAACTCCTTTAATGACACAAATATAGTACTGATCCCAAAGCCAGGTAGACCAAAAACAGAGAAAAAAACTATAGACCAATATCTTTAATGGACATAGATACAATAATCTTAAACAGAATACTAGCAAAAAAAATCCAGCAAGTGATCACAAGGGTTATTCATTATGATCAGGTGGGATTTATACCAGGAATGAAAGGATGGTTAAATATTAGGAAAACCATTCACATAATTGACCATATCAATAAGCAAATCAATAAAATCACATGATTATCTCAATAGATGCTTTAAAAGCCTTTGACAAAATACAACACCCATTCCTACTAAAAACACTAGAAAGTATAGGCATAGAAGGGCTGTTCCTAAAAATAATAAATGGTATATATCTAAAACCATCAACAAACATCTGCAATGGGAATAAATTAGAAGCCTTCCCAATAAGATCAGGAGTGAAACAAGGATGTCCATTATCACCTCTATTATTTAACATTGTACTAAAGACACTCGCAGTTGCAATTAGAGAAGAAAAAGAAATCGAAGATATTAAAATAGGCAGTGAGGAGACCAAGCTTTCACTCATTGCAGATGATATGATGGCCTACTTAAAAAATCCTAGAGAATCAACTAAAAAGTTAATGGAAATAATCAACAACTTTAGCAAAGTTTCAGGATACAAAATCAATGCACATAAATCATCAGCATTTCTATATATTTTCAACACATCACAACATCAAGAGTTAAAGAGAGAAATTCCACTTAAAATCACCCTAGACAATATAAAATAATTAGGAATCTATCTGCCAAAACAAACATAGGAATTATACGAACACAACTATGAAACCCTTTCCACATAATTAAAACTAGATCTAAAAAATTGGAAAAACATTGATTGCTCATGGGTAGGATGAGCTAACATAATAAAAATGACCATCCTACCCAAATTAATTTACTTATTTAGTGCTATACCTATTAAACTACCAAAAAACTTTTTTTACTGAATTTGAAAAAAACTATAACAAAGTTCATTTGGAAAAACAAAAGACCAAGAATATCAAGGGAAATAAAGGGGAAAAAATGAAGGAAGGGGCCCTAGCAGTACCAGATCTTAAACTGTACTATAAAGCAGTAGTCATCAAAACAATATGGTACTGGTGAAGAGACAGAAGGGAGGATCAGTGGAATAGATTTGAGGTAAGGGACTTCAGCAAGACAGCCTATGATAAATCCAAAGAACCCAGCTTTTGGGGCAAAACCCCACTATTTGACAAAAACTGCTGGGAAAATTGGGAAACAGTATGGGAGAGATTGGGTCTAGATCAACATCTCACACCATATACTAAGATAAATTCAGAGTGGGTCAATGACTTGAATATAAAGAAGGAAACTATAAGTAAATTAGGTGAGCACAGAATAATATACTTGTCAGATCTCTGGAAAAGGAAAGATTTTAAAACCAAGTTAGAAAAAATTACAAAATGTAAAATGAATAATTTTGATTATATTAAACTAAAAAGTTTTTGTACAAACAAAACCAATGCTACCAAAATTAGAAGGGAAGCAACAAATTGGGGGAAAATCTTTATAACACAAACCTCTGACAAAGGTCTAATTACTGAAATATATAAGGAGCTAAATCAATTGTACAAAAATGCAAACCATTCTCCAATGGATAACTGGGCAAGAGACACGAATAGGCAATTTTCAGATAAAGAAATCAAAACTATCAACAAACATGTGAAAAAGTGCTCTAAATCTCTTATAATTAGAGGAATGCAAATCAAAACATCTCTGAGGTACCACTTCACACCTAGCAAATTAGTTAACATAACAGCAAAGGACAGTGGAGAATGTTGGAGGGTAGGTGGCAAAATTGGGACATTAATGCATTGCTGGTGGAGTTGTGAATTGATCCAACCATTCTGGATGGCAATTTGGAACTATGCCCAAAGGGCTTTAAAAGACTATCTGCCTTTTGATCCAGCCATAGCACTGCTTGGTTTATACCCCAAAGAGATAATAAGGAAAAAGACTTGTACAAAAATATTTATAGCTGCACTCTTTTTGGTGGCAAAAAATTGGAAAAGGAGGGTATGTCCTTCAATTGGGGTATGGCTGAACAAATTGTGGTATCTTTTGGTGATGGAATACTATTATGCTCAAAGGAATAATGAACTGGAGGAATTACATGTGAACTGGAGCAATTTCTAGGAATTGAAGCAGAGTGAGAGGAGCAGATCCAGGAGAATGTTTTACTCAGAGACTGATACACTGTGGTACAATTGAACATAAGGGACTTCTCTACTAACAGCAGTGCAAGGATCCAGAGCAAGGCTGATGGACTTATGAGAAAGAAAACTAGCCACTTTCAGAGGAAGAACTGTGGGAGTAAAAATATCGAAGAAAATAACTGCTTGAACACATGGGCTGATGGGTATATTATTGTGGAAGTAGACTCTAAATGATAACTCTAGCCCAACTATCAATAATATGGAATTATGTCTTAATCAGTGATACATGTAAACCCAGTGGAATTGTGCAATGGCTACAGGGGTTTGGGGATGGAGGGGTTGGGGGAGAGGGAAAGAACATGAAATATGTAACTATGGGAAATATTCAAAATAAAATAAAAATTTAAAAATTTAAAATAAAATTGAGAAACTAAAAAAATAAAACGAGCCTATTAATTTTTATTATTCATATGGAATAAGAACAGAGATACCAGATTTTTTCCAAGGTAAATCGTTTCCATATCCATTCATCTATTCATCTTTGGAAACATATAGATCTTAAAATGAAGTGAGAATTGCTCTTGTAAATTAGTTAGTGATTAATAAGCAGGTCTTCAATTTCTTCTTTTCACTCATAGGCCTGGCATTTTTCATTTGGAAAATGTAAAAGTATTTTTTTAAACCTTTACTTTTCACCTTAGAATCAATATTGTATGTTGACAGCAGAAGAGTGGTATGGGTTAGACAATGGAGGTTAAGTGACTTGCCCAGGGTCACACAGCTAGGAAGTGTCTGAGGCCAGATTTAAACCTAGCACTCCCCATAGGCCTGGCTCTCAATCCACTGAGCTATCTAGCTGCCTCCAAATGTAAAAGCATTTTAAATGTATTTGTTGGATATGTCTGCTTATGCAAGATATATATGTTCATATAGGTTATTTAAATGTATAGGCATGTATGCATGCCTTTGCAGGAAGCATGGATAGATATTTCTGGAATCTATCCTTAAGGGAGCTTGTTAATCCCACCTGGTAGGGGGGAGAAAGTCCTCATATGAGAGCTTGTGCTTTTTCTTGTTCAATCTTTGGCTGGATTTATATCTACCTCCCTCCTCAAATGCTGTTGGTGTAGGAGTTCAATAAGTTCAGAATAAAAACCACTTTCCTAGTCATTCTTCAGGGATATGGTAACAGCACACTGAGATTTTGTGGCTTGACCCTTCTCACCAAATGTTCGTTATTCAAAAGATGAACACAAAAAGCAAATAGTGAGGAAACCCATTTATCCAAATAGTCAATATAAATCAGGGGAGTTAGAAATACTGGAATATACTAGGTAATACACAAGAGTGAATCAGCTCTTTAGGTGGGGATAAAATGACAATGCAGCTCAAACTATTCTCATTTGAGGATTTCTTGTTTCAAAATCTCTAGGAAGACAACTTAGAAACCAGGTACATGTTGAGGAGCTGACTTCTACATGTTGTCAGCTCCTAAAGTCTTCACTTGATCCTCAACGCATCTCTCTCCCAAAGGGTCCATTGAACTCTCTTTCTCTGTCTCTGTTTCCCTTTCACTTCAACTACATCTTTTATGCAAACACTCAGCAAAGCCTCAGAATTCTCTCCACTAATTAGAAATCCTATCTCTCTCCACATATGAATATGCCCAGTTGCATATTCTCCATGTTATACTTTTTTTCATAAATTTAATCACTTTATCTTTCTAGATCAGAGTAAGATTTCGAGGACATCAAATTAATTTATTATAGTATTGGTTGATCCCAAACTAGTCTTAAATTATATAGACTTTCAGGAAAATATTTTTATCATAAAATGAATCTGCAACTAGTTATTACTAGTGAGAAGAATGTCAGTTTCCCCTTTTAGTTCAAACACCATTCAAAGTATTTTAGCATAAGAAAGCTAACATGTTTTACAAAGAGAGAAAAAGGCCCCATGTTCTGTTTCAATATCATAACACAATTCTACAAAGTTCTACAAAGGTTTCTTTTAATTATCAGGCTTTTTGTTGATTAATCAATCAATAAATTAAGTATAATTAATTAACAAATATTTATTAAATAACAAACATATTCCAGAGTCTATACTAGGTACAGAGATTTAAAGATAAAAAACTTAAACTGTCCCTGACATAAATAAGATTATATTCTATCAAGGGAAGCAACATACACATAATAATAATCATGATAATAACATGTATATGGAGAGCAGTCAGGTTGCACAATGGATAGAGTGTCATACCTAGAAGACGATTCATCTCTCTGGACTCAAATCTAGCCTCAGACACTAGCTGTGTGAACCTGGGCAAGTCACTTAACTCTGTCTCAATTTCATCATTTGTTAAATGAGCTGGAGAAGAAAATGGCAAACTACTCCAGTATTTTTGCTAAAAGACCCTAAAAAGGAAATGCTCAAATCTAGTAGTAAACATGGCTAATCTAGGTAATAAGTTCATGCTTTCTGATAGCGATGGAAGTCAATCATGCCTATTTTGATTTTACATAATTTAAATTCCACCTGGTGCTCATACAATATTAAATTGTTATTTCATTGAATTTGTTGTCAGTTGGAGAGAAATTTCTCTATTAGTCTTCCTTTTGTTGACTTTAATTTGTATCTTATTCTTATTGGGAAAAAAAGTAGATGTACTTCTATAGAAGCTGGACATGAAAATATCCAATAATTTTGGCCATTGATTCTCTTCCCCTTTCTTCCTTCTGTAAGAGGGAAAACTTAGAATACGTATATATATATATATATATTAAGGTGTGGTCACTAGGAATCAATAATTCAGATTGATTCCATAATCTTAAAATAGACCCAAGTCAGGATTGGTTTCATGGTAGTTTATTTATAATTTGGGAAGGTAGAAGGTAAGGAAATAGAGAGAGGGAGAGGCTGGCCCTGACTGGCAGAGGCCCTGACCGAGAGAGGGTTAAAAGGATAATTAAACTAGGCTACTGGTCACAAGGCCTTAGCAATTAGAGAGACAAAGAAGCCTTATTGAGGTAAAGGCTCTAGAAATGCCAAGGTAGGTGAAAGGGAGCCAGCCTGAGGTCTCAGCAGAGATCCTTCGGCACCAAGTTCAAAGCCCCAACTCCCTCAACAGGAAGTTTACCATCATATTTGAAAGATAGCAGCTTTTGTCATTTACTGGAGGTCCACCTCTAACTCAAGTGGGCAAATGGCAACCTCAACACTGTTTTGGACTGCCCAAAGGGCAATCCCTTGTTCTTGATTTGTTACTTATTGTCACGTGTGGGTAACTCATCTCCCCTCCCCACTAAGGGAGGTGGGGATGACATTATCTCTTGTGGCTAGAGTTTTAACTATGAATGGGCTTGAGCTAATTCCATTTACACAATCCCCTCTGATGATCAATTTGGGTGCCTAGTCACCCCAAATGATCATTTTACATAATTATTTTATATTCACAACAGTCTTCTAACTACAATAGTTAGAGATAAGAGGGGAATGGAAGAGAGAGAACGCAAAACCAATGTTTTGCTAAGCGCATTGACAAGAAACCAATTGGGGGCAGTCCCCTATTGGCATAAAATGTACATTCAAAGTAACTGTTCAAACCCCATCAGTTCAATCAATTGTACCCCAAAGTTCATTCTGGATCTCTTGATTCAATGTAGATTCCTCAGGCATCTCTCTGCAAACAGATTAAGGAATCAGCAAGCTTCTTTCCCTGAGAATTTTTCTCGAACAAAATCAAAAAATTAAATCTTGGATTTTATAAAAATACAATCCCCCCCTGATGTGGGTATTTAAAAAAGAAATACCCAGATCAGCTTAGGATACATGGTTGGGTTACAGGATATATGAGTTAATTCAAAAGAAAAAACAAAAACATAAAAAGAAAATCAAATAGAAGAAAAATGAAACTTTGGGAGAAAGAAAACATTTAAAATCAGAATCAAAATATTAAAATATGTATATAAAATTTCTGAATAAACAAAATAAATTCATAACAGGCCCTTGTATTAGGGTCGAATTTATATAATTTCCATCCTACTAGTCTGTAGGACACAATACAGTAATACTGCACTTACCCATTTGCAGCCAAGACTACAGGAAGTTGCCATTCTATAAGAGAGAAAAAAGGACCAGATTTATATGCAAGGGAATTGCATGTCATTTCCTTCACTCTTAGGAATATATGGGTGAGCCAGATGATGGCCAACCTGTGGTACCTGACTGGCAGTGTAGTTTGAAGAGTCCTATGTCTTAACATATGTTAAGATTCTTACACTGAGTTCAAGTCCTTAGTATTGGTATGATTGTACCTCAATCCCACCTGTATTTGTATGATCTTTCTGACCTTGTGCTCATTGGCACTGTTCAGATTTTCTCATCAATCCCATTGGGATTGGTTGATTGGTCTCCATGACCTTGTGCTTTCTAGCACTCTTTAATGGCTCTTGTGTTCCCTTTTCCTGGAATCAGACAAAAGCATTAATCACAGCCCCATAACATTTAACAATACATGGCAGGTTCCCAAAGTCTAAAGCCTTGTGAGTAAGCAATAATATTACAGCAAATATATATATATATATATGTATATATATATTAAAATTATAGCACTGCAAAAAATAAAAGATTAAGTGATTATATGTACTTTAAGTATAAGAAATGAGAAAAAGGGAAAAAATCAATTATTCTATTAAAAATAATAGGAAAAGCATTAAGAAAATTAAAAAAATAAATTCAGGGAAAAAAGCAAGAACAAAAAAAATATACAATGTGATTCCAAAAACAAAAACAAAAACAAAAACAGCATCAATTAGTCTATGAACCGTTATCTCCAATGCATGTAACAGGAAACAGTCAATCAGTTTCAATAGAAGATGCTCTCTTTACATGTGAGCAATGAAGCCGAGTCCTTTTCTCCAATTTTATAGCTGTTGGGGTAGTTAATAATATTTAGAATGGGCCTTCCAATGAAGGCTGAGTTGCTACAGTGAGCTGGAAATTCTTTATATACACCTTGTCTCCTGGGTTCAGGTCATGAAGTGAAAAGTCTATAGGTCCTGCTTGTACTGCAGTTCCAGATTCATGGAGTTCATGCAGTTTGTGTTGCAATTCCTGCATATGGGAAGCAATAGAAGTATCTCCTCCTAATAGTGATGTATATGTAGGAGAAAAAGGCTTAGCCTGTATAGGGGGATGTCCAAAAAGCATCTCATATGGTGAGATGTATAGATCTCCCCTGGGCCTACTTCTAAGATAAAATAGAGCTAGAGGGAGAATTTCAGGCCATTTTAGATGTGTCTCAGTGCATAATTTGCCAATCATGGTTTTAAGTTCTCTGTTCATCCGTTCAACTTGGCCTGAGCTCTGGGGGTGATATGGTACATGGAATTTTGGAGTTATCACCAAACAGGAATATATTTCAGATAAAACTGAATCAGTAAAGTGACTTCCCCTGTCCGAGTCAATACGTGCAGGCAGGCCAAAATGAGGAATGATTTCTTTTAAAAACACCTTGGAGACAAAAGCCGCTGTGGCTCGGGCAGTAGGAAATGCTTCCAGCCACCTGGTCAGTTGATCTATGACTAGACAGAATTTATATTGTCCAGCCTTTGGCATTGTTATAAAATCAATTTGCAGGTGCTCAAAAGGTGTGTAAGCCAAAGGACACCCACCAAAAGCCTTGCCATGAAAGGCATGTTGGTTATATGCTTGGCAGGTAGGGTAAGTGGTACACACTTTAGAGGCTATAGTGTTTATGCCAGGAGCTACCCATACCCTTTTAACAGAGTCCATGATGCCCTGGGTACCAAAATGACCATTTTTATGAATGGATTGGCAAATTTCATGATAAAAGTTTCTAGGGAACAGGGGTTTTCCTTCAGAGGACACCCATACTCCATTCATCTGTTTAGCTTTAAATTTCTGCTTCCATTTTTTTACTTCCTTCTCATCATAGGAAAATGATAAATTTGAGTCATCAGTGGTTGTCAATGTTAAAATTGATTCAGGCCCTTCTATAGCTGCTAGCTTTGCAGTAGTATCTGCCCATTCATTTCCCCTAGAGACAGGGTCAGTGCCACCTGTATGGGCAGAGCAATGAACTACAGCTAGGGCTTTGGGTAGCTGGAAAGCAGAAAGAACTTCATTAATAATTTTTGCATTAGCTATAGATTTTCCAGCTGAGGTTAAAAATCCTCTCTGAAGCTATAACATACCCACTGCATGACAAATTCCAAATGCATATCTAGAATCCGTGTAAACTGTTGCCTTTTTATCTTTGGCAATTATACATGCATGTTTTAGGGGTATGAGTTCCATACCTTGAGCACTTAGATTTGAGGGCAGTGAAGCTGACCATATAGTGTCAAATTCTGTGACTACCGCAGCTCCAGTATAGCAGATGCCATCCCTCATAAAAGAAGAACCATCAGTAAATAAGACTAGATTGGGATTTTCTAAAGGAGTGTCCAGGAGATTGTCTTGAGGCTTTTCAGCCATGGACATTAGTGTTTCACAATTTCGTAATGGTTCTTCTGAAACTAGTAAATCAGGAAGCAAGGTGGCAGGATTAAGAGTTGTACAACGTTTTAAAGTAATATTTTCATTATTTAGTAAGGTTATTTCATATCTTGTAATTCTCTGATCAGAAAATGCCAGTGTTCTACTTTAGCAGTAATGCTTCCACTTCATGTGGGCACATAATTGTTAATGGGCATCCCAATACTAGATCAACAGTTTTTGTTATTAACAGAGCTGTGGCAGTTATGCCTCTGAGACATGGTGGTGCTCCTGCAGCTATTGGGTCCAGCTGGGCCGAATAATAAGAGTTGGATGCTGATAAGGTCCCAAAGTTTGAGTTAAAACACCTAAAGCTACCCCTCTACACTCATGTACATATAAAGTAAATGGTTTGTTATAATCTGGGATGCCTAGAGCAGGGGCAGACAGGATAGCTTGTTTTAAATTTGACAGAGCTAACCAGTGTTCTGGCTCTAATTTAAGTGGTTCAGGGACTGAATCTTTTGTTAGTGCTATAAGGGGTTTAGTAATTTCCCCATAGCAAGGGATCCATTGTCTACAAAAACCTGTTGCTCCTAAGATTGCTCTTAAGTGTTTTTTAGTGGTAGGATCACTCAATTTTTGAATATTTTCAATGTGCTTAGGAGAAATATAACGGGCATCAGTGGTTAAAATGAACCCTAAATATTCCACTATGGGGAGACACCACTGAACTTTTCCTTTTGATATCTTATGGCCTCTTTTATGTAATTCTAAAAGAAGATGTTTACTATCTTCTTGACAAGTTTCGGCACCTGGTGAAGCCAAGAGCAAATCATCCACATATTTAATTAACTTACTGTTTTTAAATGTTATATTATCTATATCTTGGCTCAAAATTTGTGCAAAAATACTAGAACTTTCCGTGTACCCTTGTGGTAGACGACACCAGGTCCACTGAAAATTTTTCCAGGTAAAGGCAAATATATGTCTGGAATCCTCATGAATAGGAATCAAGAAAAAGGCTAAACACAAGCCAACTGCTGTAAAGTAAGTGGCTGTACTGGGAATAGAGGAAATAATTGTGTTTGGGTTTGAAACCACAGGATGTCTCTTTATGACATTGTTTATAGCCCTTAAATCTTGAACAAATTGATATTGAGGTTTTCCATCTGGGCCTAATTTTGGCTTCTTAACAGGTAAAATAGTTGTATTATATTCTAATTTGCATGGGATTATTATTCCTTGCTCAATTAATGAATTTATTACTGGGGTGATTCCCTCAATAGCTTCTTTTGATAAGGGGTACTAGGGAATGGAGGGAGCTGGCCCTCCTCTTGTTCTAATCTGAGCAGGAACAGTTGATTTAAGTAGGCCCACATCAGTAGAAGATGTGGCCCAGAGAGACTTCGGGATATCATCTGGGATTTCAAAGGTGGAAGGCTCTTTTATTTCCTGACTCTGAGAGAAGTACAGGGAGCAAGTTTAAAGAGTCCTCCGGCAATTCTAAGGACATAGAACCATCTGGATTGCAAATTATAGTGGCTTTAAGTTTACATTATAGATCTCTTCCCAGCAAATTTGCTGGGGATCCAGGCATTAAAAGAAAGGAGCGTTCCACAGTTAGGGGTCCTACACTTACCATGTGAGGAGAAAGTTTTGGGACCTTTTGAGGTGTTCCTGATACCCCTACTACATTTAGAGAACCAATACAATTACAGTTTTCATCTGGTTTACTCACCAGTACTGATCTTGAAGCCCCAGTGTCCAGCAAACAATTGTAATATGAATTTCCCACTTTTAGGGTTACATGGGGTTCCTTACTATTTGGGGGCAGTGTATAGGGATAATTGACATTAAAACATCAGGGTCTGGAAAGTCAAAGGTTTCCCTTTTTGATTCCAAGGCCCTTTCCCCGCCTTGCACCTTCATAAAAATGCTTGGGCTCCTTAGCACCCTGAGTAGTTCAGGGGCGAGCTCCACTTAAGATATACTGTTGTGGGGTCATTTGGTATGATTTATCATCTTCCCGAGATTTATTTCTAGCATTTCTATCACTCCTAAAGTTGCTATTTCTGGAATCATCATCATCATCATCATCATCATCATTATTATTCCTGTTGTTATTCCTATAGTTATCTTTTGACTGGGTATTATTTCCGATTACTCTTAAGAAATTCCTACAGTTCATCATCATATGGCCCTTCTTCATACAGAATTGGCAGATAATGGATTGATAGTTAGATTCTTGGAAAGGGGCTATAATCTCTCCTTTATTTTTCAGTTTTTCCTTTAGCATTCTAATTTCTGCTTTTAAAGTATCCACTGAGTCAGTGTCTTCCTCATCTCTTTGTGCATGGCCCTTAAAAACATAAGATGCTTCATTCCTCAATTCCTCAAGACTCATAGATTCCCAGGTTGGGCAGTTAGTTTTAAAATAGTCTGACTACTTTGCAGGAATTCTTAACGAATTGCCTCCTTACATGTCTTACATCATGTTCCATGGTTAAATCAAGGTCCATATATACTTCTCTCACCTCAATTAACCTGTCCATAAAATGGGAGGGAGTTTCATTGGTATACTGTTTGGTTTCCTCAAATTTTGACCAACTGTCAGGCATGTCAGCACAAGCTTTCATGGCTGACACTTCCCCAGTGGTCTTATGACATACCTCCCCTCCTGTTTGGAAAACTTTACCTTGAGAGCTCACCTGCTTCCTTTAACAGGTAATATTTTAGCTTATGTAAGGTTCTACCCTTTAGAATGTGAGAAATTTGGTTGTTTAAACAGGCAGGAAAATAACTTTTGGAGTAAAAAAATGAGCTATGCTATAAAAGTGGGTTAAGTCAATTTGTGAAGGATATAAAGTACTGGACGATTCATATATAAACAATATGGTGGCTGACAGGGGTTCAAAAACAACTCTAGAGTACAAAAGCTGCTAAAAAAATGCCTTGCGTGACTTGATAGAGAACTTGTAGGACCTATTTGAGGACAGAGATAAGACTGAGTATTGAGCATTGCAGTCCCTCAGGTTTCTGTTTGCCTTTTTTTTAATGTAAGTGTTTTTAGAGCTTGAGAGGTTAGAACTAACCTAGCAGTATTTGATAAAATAACTGTTTTTTGAAGATGAAATAAAGACTATTGCTTTCATAACTAGAGAAAGTTGGGCTTCATCAGTTTTACCTCATCAGGAAAAGATGAGTATCTCATCAGCATAGGTCTCTGACTTGAGCTTTTTAGAGGCATTGAAGTACCCAGCAAAAGGGGATTTTAGAAGATCATGAAAGATGTCAAGGCAGCAGAAGGTGGGTATAAAGATACTAACTGGATCAGTCAGCTGATAGGATATTCAGATTCTGTACTTGGGAAACTGCTGATTAGAAGAAAAACCTTGCTTTGAGGATTAGATGAATAAAGGTTTGGCATCCTGCTTTTTGGAAAAGAGCTGACAAATGCTATACCTATTCAATAATTGTTGTTCAGTGTCATTTACAGTTTGAGGGGTAAAACTTCTGAAGAGTAAATGGGGCAGAGGGATGGAGGTTGTGCTTGGCTACTCTGCTTCTTCTGGTTTGAGAGGAGAAAATAAAAGTATGTGTGTGAGTGGAGGGGCAGTTGAAGAACAGGCTTTGTAGGAGCTTTGCCATAAACAGGTTAAATCCTCATTGGAAGATACAGAATTCTGTTGAATGTAGTAGAGGTTGTTGGGTTTGCTTGCTTTGCCCAGGGTACCAACCTGAGGAGCTTTGCTGTGAGCTTTGTTTTGCTTGGCAACACTGAAAAATGATTAGATGATACAGAACACAGCCGAGTGAACAGCTGGTTGGTCCTGTTTATATGAACCAGAAAACCAATCTGAGGGGCTCTTTGGTCCTCTGGTTTAAGAGAAGTGTTTGTCCCTATAAACGTATATCACTTTCTTAAAGTGTCTTTTAAGAGTGATTTGTGAGTCAAAATAACTTGTAACTGTTTTATCAGTTCAAAAGCAGAGGAGGAGCAGATTTGGCCAGAAAGGTTGCAGAGTATAGATTTCTCATGAAGGAATCATAAATAACGTGGGTTATGATAAAGAGTTGTGATTTTCCTGAGTTGTCCCCACTCAAGTGTATCCCTGCTAGGTTTCTTTGGGTGTGTGTCTACTTTCCCTTGTAGATACTGAATATTCCCAAGCAACTGATGTTGGTTTACCCATAATTCACCTTGAACTGCATGGAATTACTCATGGTTCATCTTGCTTTCCTATTGAGATTGGTGGGTGGTGGGTAGATGAAGACCACAATGCAAAAGGGCTAAACACCCTGGGGTAACTTCAGGTTACTTTTGCCTGATTCTGTGCAGATTCCAAAGAAGGGAAAGCCTCTAGTTTGCTGTGCTCATGCTGATTTGCTGATTGGCTGGTTGTAGAACTACTGCCTATATCCTTATAGCAACCTGTCAACATCAGCACACCAACCTGTCTACATGGCAACCTGCATCAATATGGGTTATGGTCCATGTAAATTTAATTAAATTCTTGTCTAGAATAGTCACTAATGAGAAAATTCTGCCTTCTTTTATGCCTCATTTCAATGGTCCTCAATCATGTTAGAATAGCAAACTGAGTCAGTCATAGAAATTTGACTGGATTATCACTTCTTTACTAATTAATAAAGGAATCAAAATAAGACCGTCTGTATGCTCCCCTTTTAACTTAGGTTGCCCTTTTCTGTCTATAGGCACATCCCTAAACCAAGATTCTAGTCATATCAGATTCTTAGATTTAACCACTGACAAAAAATTCTACCTGGAGCTAGACATGTCCCAAATGTTGAAGTAATCACATATTCCCAATGCAGAATTATCCTCCTCCCACTTCTTTTTACTTCCCAATCAGAGCTTAAGGAAAAAACAGGATAGCCAGGGCTTAGGTGCTTAGGTGTCTTGAAGTGTGGGACAATACCCATAATGATAGAGCATGATATAGTCATGACATTCATAAGCCAGGAAAAGACATTAAGAAGGAATGAATAGACAGGATGGAGGACTACCAGGATAGAATTGTGTCTGACAAAAACAGCTGAGAGGATATCCAGGACATCAAGATAGTCAACAGTGTCAAATGAAATTGAGAGGTCAAGAAATATGAGAATTGAAAAAAAGACCCCCAGCTTTGAAAATTGAGTGATCATTGGTAACTTTGGAGAGAACATTTTTAGTTTTGTGATGCGATCAGAAGCTAGGTTGCAAAGATTTGAAGAGTTGAGTGAAAGGAGAAGAAATAGAGGCAATGAATGTATGCAGCTTTTCAAGGAATTTTGCTTAGAGGGGAAGGGTAGATTCTTGGGAAAGTATGTTAAGGATGGGGAGACAGGCATGTTTAATAACAACTGGAAAGGATACATTAGATTGGGAGATATTGAAGAATATAGAGCAGGGGAGATGATTGAGGGAGGAATTTCTTTGAGAACATAAAAATGGATGGAATTAAAGACTCATGTCTTGGCCCTGGTAAGAAGAGCCCTCATTGTGAGGAAAGGAGAGAATTGGAGACCATTTCATGGAGTTCTGAGATGCTGGGAAAGGGGGGGAATTCAATCAGGTTGCCTTATTTTTCTAAGCTAAGAGGGGAGCTGGAAGGGTAGGTGTGAGAGGCTTGAAGAGAGAGGAAAGGCCTTGAATAGCTTCTTTAGTGAGTATGGTATGGAATCAAATGGGGCAAATTTTTTTCTAATTGCCTGGAGGCAGTGAGGACCAAACTCATAAGAGAACATAATTTTTTTTTAAACCCTTAACTTCTGTGTATTGACTTATAGGTGGAAGAATGGTAAGGGTAGGCAATGGGGGTCAAGTGACTTGCCCAGGGTCACACAGCTGGGAAGTATCTGAGGCCAGATTTGAACCTAGGACCCCCTGTCTCTAGGCCTGACTCTCAATCCACTGAGCTACCCAGCTGCCCCCAAGAACATAAATTTTAAGTGTTCCCAGTTAGAGTTCAATTGCATGATTTATTGTAGTTTTGTTAAGAAGTAAATGAGTAGTAGTAAAAGAGAAGGCAGATGATGGGAGAAATCCAGGATCAGGGTTCAGTAAAAGATGAATAGTAATAGGATATAAGAGCATAGGATTCAAAAGTAGAAGACAGTATGGAGTTGAACTGGTCAACTGAGCCAAAATGGAGAAAGAAGAAAAGCAAGGAAATACCCAAGAAGTAATGAACGATGGAGGGATTAGAGGTAATAAAGCAGGCAGAGGCTAGCCATGAAGTAAAGGAAGAGATTAAATAATATGTTACTATCAGAAAGAGGGATATTGAAGTATTTTTGTAATCAAAGAAATGGAAATACTTGTGATGATGCTCACAGATTTACTACAGAAGGGACCTACCCCTTCATTTCATAGATGAGAAAATAGAGGCCAAGGGAATTAAAATGACCTGGCCAAGGTTGTATGGAAAATGACCCCAAATCTTTGTGATAAGTCTATCACTCTATCCACTGCACTTCTCTGACTTTATATTCAGTTGCTAAAGCTTAAAACTGCATTAAGATTTTTGGGATACCCTGCACTGTTTATGGTAATCCTCCAAAGTACCCCTATAAGGAGATAGAACAATAGGGATGTCATCTTATGCTATTATATATATATATATACACACATATATATATATATAGTATATACTGTCTTGTTAAAACATCATCAAAATTTGTATATACATATATACATATATGTATATAAATGTGCTGAAATCACTTTGCAAGCTTGCCTAAAGTAATAAAGATATTCAGTGTATTGAAGACCATATCCAGGTCTCTGAGACTCTCTACAATGTCAACCTAATTTCCTTACCTAAAGGTTCACAAAACATGGATTCACACACACACATACCACATAGAATTATGTAACATTTTGTAAACTTAATCTGTGGATCACTGTGATTGTGAACTGAAAGTTAATGTTTATAATTTAGCCTGATTTACTGTGCTATGTGAAATTTTGATACAGGGGCAAGCAGAGACATTACTGGAAAACACCCAGAAGGCTAAAACATTGCATTGACCATGTCATAGGATTCAGGACTCTTGGCTTTCAGGGACATCATCTTCAGAGCAGTTCTGTGAAAATCTCCAGAACAGTCATCTTCCTTCCTTCCTTCCTTCCTTCCTTCCTTCCTTCCTTCCTTCCTTCCTTCCTTCCTTCCTGTACGGTTACAAAAGAGATCTGCAGATTGGTCTACATGTACTAACTGAAGGTCTGGCATGTTAACTAGAAGTCTTTATTACAAATGTATTTCTTTGGGAATATAATTGAGATGACCTCTTAGAACTCAAGGAAACATTTCCAGTGGTACTAGGTGTGATCTGAAGGTAGTTCAAACAAATCATCCCAATCTTTAAGCAGTCCATCTTCATAAACTAGGACTGCCTCCTTTATTAAGACACCTATACCAAAAGCTCCATAAAACCTATGTCAATCTATGTGAACATGCCCTATTCTCAAACTAAATTTCTCTTATGACTGAAGGTCCATCTAGGTGCTTTTTCTCATGCTATATTATTTTAGATCAAAGCTCCCTAACCTGGAGTCTATGAATTTAAAAATATACATAACTATTTTACTATATTATAATTGGTTTCCTTTATAACCTTGTGTTTCCTGTGCATTTAAAAACATTATTCTAAGAATGGTCTTCACCAGATTGTCAAGGAGTACAGGACACACACACACACACACACACACACACACCCCTCTAAGTGGTTAATCTGAATTTCCCACCTTTCAACCCGAAGTGGAAACTAATTACATTGTTTGGCTAGGTAGGAAGGCCAATTAACACGGTTATCAATGCATATTGAGTGTATTAACTATATGCATGCACCCAAATATTAAAAATGATGCATTAAGGATTCCAGTCATTTCAGAATGCCTTTTCCTACTGACGCACTAGTTTCTCCATTTGCATTCAGAACTGCAGCTTCATTTTGTGCTATTGATATAAAGTAAGAAAAAAAAAAACAGGTTAGAAAAGAGCTAGGAAATCCTTCCCAAGCAATCCTCCACCCACATCCCTCAGGTTCCTGAACATATTGCAGTCAGTTGAAATTCTACAACCCCTTCCCCCCCACCCCCCATCCTCAAAGCGGTCGCTTTTGTTTGCAATTTCACTCCTTTAAAGTGGCCACTTTTGGGTTTGTTTGCGTTCTAAGTGCACTAAGAGCTCCAAGAAGAGGGTGCTTTATAATGGACGTTGTTTTCTCTCAATTCATTCTGACTGTAATGTGCACGAGCATGCATAGCCTGCGCATTATGCACCGTCGTGTTCCTTAGAACATATAGATTTCATAAAATGAAATGGTCCCTTAAGGATAAAAAGACACTTTCCATCGCCGCCCCCCCTCCTCTGGCACCCAGGATGGAGGAGGAGGGGTGGTCTTGTACACGTGCCAGGAGTGATGGCCCCAGCGGTTTGATTTATGAGTCTGATAATAAAAATCCCATTAGGCTGCTCTCATTGAGAAAAAAGAAGCAGGAGAAAAAAGCCGAGTGTGTGTCACAGAGGCAGCATTGACGCAGGCAGCTCTGACGGCAGCAGCAGCCCAGGCTGCGGCGGGGCTGGCTGAATGGGAGCCGAAGGGGGCCGCAGGGGGGGAAGCGAGGGCCGCGGACTCGGCCCTCTCGGTGGCGCCTTCCTGAGCAGCATCTCTCTCCCCCTGCGGCCCCCCTCGCCAATGACTTGAGCCTCCTCTGCAGCCCTCATCAGTGTGCCAGGCACGGAGCGCTGTGCGGGGTCCAGCTGCGTGTAGCCCTCGGCCCGCCGAGCCAGGCGGGGGTGGAGAGAAGGGGGGGGCGGAGGGAGGGGAGGGGGTGGTGAAGCTGTGCGTGTATTAGAGGGAGGGTGAAGGATAGCGCTGGGTGTAGGCCGAGGGCTAGGGCAGGTGTGGGAAAGAGGGCTGCGGCTCCAGGCCCGGGAAAAGAAGAGAAGGGATGGATTGCAGATGGGGGCTCATGCAGCAGCTGAAGCGCATCCAGCCTGTAGACCTGGCCAGGGGAAACAATGACTCCACCTGGGTTGCAGGCGCCGATCTGCAGGTGCCAGGGCCATGGAGATAGACTCCTTACATGTCACAGAGATCAAGGGCCCCAGAGTAGGGAACAGATACATGCTCCTTCTCTCCTTAATTTGTCTTCTTTTCACCCCCTTTTCCTTTCAGCCCCAATCGCTGGAAGGCAGCTATTGCCCACAACACGTTGGTCCTTTTCCTTCCTTCCTTCCTTCCTTCCTTCCTTCCTTCCTTCCTTCCTTCCTTCCTTCCTTCCTTCCTGTATGGTTACAAAAGAGATCTACAGATTGGTCTACATGTACTAACTGAAGCTTTGGCATGTTAACTAGAAGTCTTTATTACAAATCTATTTCTTTGGGAATATAATTGAGATGACCTCTTAGAACTTAGAATGTGCAGATTGATATCACTACAGCCTCTGATCTCTGTAACTATGAACAGATTAGATTCATAGCCTTTTGAAAGATCTGCCTCTACTCCAGCCTATTTACTGAGATAATGTGTCTTGGGCTGCTAGAGGGCACAGTAGATAAGAGTACAAGGACTGGAGTTAAGAAGAAGTAAGTTCAAATACAGTTTCACTAGCTATCTGTGGGACCCTTGGCAAGCCACTTAACCCTTTTTGCCTCAGTTTCCTCATCTGTAAAATGATTTGGAGCCAGAAATTACAAATCATTCCAGTATTTTTGCAGAGAAAACTCCAAATGGTGTCACAAGGAATTGAATTCAGCTGAAACAACAGAACAATAATAAAAAACACAATTCCCTCACTTTACAGAAGAAAAACTGAAATTCAGAGAAGATCAAACAGGAAATAGCACATGTATAATTAAGATAACTCTATTTTTTTCAAACCCTTACCTTGCATCTTAGAATCAATACTGTGTATTGGTTCCAAGGTAGAAAAACAATAAAGGCTAGGCAATGGAGGTTATATGACTTTGCCTAAGGTCACACAGCTAGGAAGTTTCTGAGGCCATATTTGAACCCAGGCCCTCTCATCTCTAGGCCTGGCTATCAATCCATAGAGCCAAGTAGCTAGCCCAGTTAACTTTGTTTGAAATTGAAGGGAAGGCTGATGAAACATAAAACCATTCTCTTGAACAAAGTCACATATGTTTTGAAAGACAATCTCAAAGATTTATTTTACTTATCCAGTCCTCCTTCAGTTATATAAGACTTCCTTGAGATAGCTTTAAAATTTTAGGTACTTGCTTATAGTACAACTTGTATGTGCATATATACATGTAACAACAAATCTCTTATAAAACCCGTTGTATACATTTACCTTTTTTCTTATCATTGCTATGGTTACCAAAGGAAATAATTGAAGCAACTTTGATCAAAAGATCACATAAATGGATTACACACTGTGACAGCATGCTCCCACACTTGTACCAGTGAGCAAGATCAAGACAAGAAATGTAATGGTAAAATTTCCACAAGATTTTCTAGCATCTTAGAATCTGGCAAATATGTTGAGAATTATGGTGAATCTGATGATAGGAAGTTCACAAAATCAACTGGCATCTCTTGCTGTCTAAGATAGCACTTGCTAAATTGCTGCAGATGGCATTTATGGTAAGATTAGAGGAAGGGTAGTTAGACAAACAAGAATATTTAACAAGCTACAGAACCCAGGCACATTCTAAAATGGCTTTGATTTTATTATATAATCTAATTTATAATCCAACATTATATTCTCATAAAATCCACTTATTTCATGGAGCAGATAAATTCACCAAAGGATGCAATTTTATTGTGGTAGAAAACAGTATCTTTTCTTAAGTGCCAGAAAGTAAGATCAGCCTTGATATGTGTTCATTCAATCTGGAGCAAGCAACATAAATAGAATCTTTTTTTTGTTGTTGTTTTTCTGTGTAACTTCTTAAATCTGCCTCTTCTTTATCAGTACTGTTTATGGATTAACATATTTGTCACTATAAAGGTTAAGACAATTTGATATCAGATTTCTGTTCTATAATAAAATGGCAAAATATGTAGTCAATAATAATGGAATATAGATCAACCTCAGTAAAAAAGGAAATTGATTGTAAAGCCTTCAAAAGGCCAAATTAAAGGTGATTTCAAATAATGTCCATGTATTTAATTCAACTACATTAAAATTATTAGAAGAAAATTTAATGAATACTAGAATAGATATGTAACTTGATCTTGGTCCCTCTACTCAGAAGCACAGTTAATGAGATGGAGAACTCAGGTCAGCTTGCCAGGATCTGGAGAATGGAGCCAAGAGATATCTGTTTTAACCCACAAAATAACTTCCTAAGTCCTCAGTCTCTTTTTTTCGTGCCTCTAAAAAAGGAAGAAGCATAGCCAAGATTGGGTTGTAGATTGAGATTTCATTGGCCATAAGTAGATGTATTCCTTCATTTATAGTAGCTACTGAATAAAGGTAAGGTATTAACATGCTTTGATGGAGCTGTGATCTCTCTGACATGGGTTCTTTTTCTAATGATGAAGATCCTTGTCTAAACAAAGGAAAAAGTACATCTAACATATAGGTTGACCAGAAAAAAAGAATGTATTGTACTGTATGTATTTAAACAACAGGTAGTAAGTAATCTGTGAGAGTTATTCCCAGAAGAGTTAACTTGATAGCCAATGAATAAGTAGGCATTATGTACCTACTATGTACTATGTATTCTACTGAGTCCTGATTAGGATGTGGGCTTGAATGTTAAAGAAAAAAAAAATAAAGATCCATATATTTCATACCCTTCCCCTTCCCTGATCTCTATCTACTACTTCATTATTAGTGACTTGTGTTTGGAGAGGTGATAGGCATATTGTAGACATGCATTATAAACTTGTCTTTTGATGCTAAAACTACACATTCTCTGGCAAGCTAACACTTTTTTCTTAAACCAAAAATTGTACTAGATCTTGTTGTTGTGTGTTTTAGTTGTGTCCAACTCTTTATGGCCTCATGTGGGATTTTCTTGGCAAAGACATCAGAAAGGTTTGCCATTTCCTTCTCCAGCCCATTTTTCAGATGAGAAACTGAGGGAAAAAGGGTTAAGTGATTTGTGCAGAGTCACACAGCTAGTAAGTGGCCATATTCGAACCCCAGAAAATGGGTCTTCCCGAATCCAGTACTGGTGCTGTATCCATTGTGCCACCTAGCTGCCGCTGTACTACATCTAGTACAGAGTTAAATGTATATGTTTAATGGGAAGAGCCATAGATTTAGAATCAAAATAGCTTTGTTGAAATCCAAATTCTACTTTTTACTGTCTGTATAACCTGGGAGAAATTATTTAATTACTCATGCCTCAGTTTTTTCCACTGTGAAAGGAAGCCCAATAACCTATATGATCCCTTCCTATATTTGGTTCTATGATCATAACAACCAAAGCTGAATTTTCATATCACCTCCTCCAATAAGTTTTCTTTGACTCCCTATCTATCAAAAGTGATCTTTCCTCCTTAAAACTCTTATAAAACTTTCTCATTCTATTATACTTTCATGATTTTTATTGTTTTATAGTTATGTGTACTCTTACGTTTCCTGCTAGATTTTGTGGCTTTTGAGACTAGGAGAAAAGTCTGATTTAGCTTTAGCTTTATCTCCAATCACAATTAGAATAGTGCTTTGCATGTGGAAAGTTGAAAGAAAACTAGGCAGGAGATAGCTCAAGGCAACATCTTGGTTCCAACTTTTATGAACTATTATGAGTCTTGCCAAATCACTTCCCTTCTCTCAGTTTCCTCATCTTTAAACCAAGATTCTAACACACTTCTTACTGTTCAGGGTTGTTGAAAGAAAAGTACTTTATAAATGTTAACATAAGTGCTATATAACTGTGTACTGGTATTTAAAACTTTAATTAGAGTGAGTCAATTAACAAAGCATATATAAATGTCTTATTAATGTAACAGCTTTGTGTTTTATGAATGAATGAAAGTATAAAATGTAAAGGACATTAATAATACATTCTAGTAGAATTTATCAATCAATGGATACTTATTAAGTGTTCCACATGCTTAATAAATGTTTACTGTATTGAGATTTGTTATTAATGCTACATCATTTTGATTATGAATACTACTCTCTAACATATTTTTCAAGTCTTCTCCTCGTTCCTTTGTCCTAACCAACCTAGGCATGTACCTTACATTCCTTGTCCTAGAGCATCTTCTAAAATTGGGACAGCTAAGATTGAGAATCTAAGATTCATCTTTTCTGGTAAACAAATCTGTAGGTATGGGGAGTGGAATGGCTGTGTCCTTTTTTTTCCCTGTTGGGATGAATGGGGAAAGTCAATCTTGAACAGACTCAATTTGATTTTTCCATCTTGATCAACAAGGGCATTGGAATCGTAGGAAAAGTCTTTTGACTTCCCCTTTCCATCATCATGAGGGAATCAGGGAGCAATTGGAAAATATTAGCCCACATCCTCATCAGGTATCCACCAATTAGAGATGTCTTGAGTTGTCTTGGAGTGGACTGAATAAAGAGCTTTCAAAATTGTATTCAAATGATTCAAGACTCTAGATAAATTGTCTTTTATTCACAAAAGAGATCATGGACCAATTAATTTATTGCTTATTGCTAGCCCAACCTATAAACTGATTTTCTATTCCCGTAATTTAGTCTCAGATTACAGTATTATATAGTAAAAACAAAAAAATAGATCCTACCATCAAGGAATTAGTATTCTATCAAGGGAAAATAATATCTGCAAAATAAATATATTCAGAATGTATACAAAACATATACTATGTAATTTAGGGAGGCAGGGAAGTAGAAAAGGGGATTAGAAAAAAACTTCATGTACAGGATATGGTGTTTGTGTTGAATCTTAAAGGAAACAAGGTTTCTAAGTAGGATAAAGGGGGTGCATTGAAGGTATCAATCAATCAGTCATCTAGTATTCATTAAGAGTCTACTACATGTCAGGCATTGGGAATACAAAGAAAGGTAAAAGAAAACCAGTCTCTATTCTCAAAAAGCTTATAATCAAATGGAGGAGACAACATTTAAACAACTGTGTATAGATAAACTATGGATAAGATAAACTAGAAGTAGTCTCAAAGGAGCTAGGTGGTACAGTGAGTAGTTAGAGTGCCTGGGCCTGAATTCATCTTTGGTCAGAAATTCATCTTCCTGAGTTAAAATCTGGCCTCAGACACTTCTTAGCTATGTGACCTGGGGAAAATTACTTAACTCTGTTTGCCTTAGTTTCCACTTCTATAAAAAGAGCTGGTGAAGGAAATAGAAACTACTCCAGTATCTTTGCTAAGAGAATCCCAAATGGATTTTGAAAAATTGAACACAACTAAAAAATGACCGAACAACAACAACGAAGTCTCAGAGGGAAGACATGGGAAATAGAAGTCTATAGAGCTTTGTTTTCATTTTCTTCAAAATTATTATCATTCTGTATCATTTGAATTGATCCTCACGGACTTCTTTTAGCCTTCAAAGTAATCATCAATAGGACTGGTACTCATATCATTTGAGAGAAATGTGGGAGTACAGGCAGGGCAGTCTGAGCAACGGATCATTTGAGATCATCTATGCAATAATTTGTCAATTAACTTCATAAACTAAAATAAAAGAATAGATAAGTTTCTGGTTCAGATGTTACCATTTTGGATTGGAGACTTCTAACCACTTCTTCTTAGTGTCATTTGCTCTCTTGAAAACTCAAATGCCATAGTCTTTATTATTTCTTCCTTCTGCCCCTTCATGTTTGTGAGCCTCCTGAAATTACTTTGTATTTACATGTTATACATTTTGTATTTGTTCATGTTTTATCTATTGTTCTTTCCTCTATCCCAAGAGAATGTAATCTCCTTGAGGGCATGACTCATTTTCACTTTGTATCCTCAATTGCTAATATAGTGCCAGAAAACACAGCAGGTATATAATAAAGGCTTGCTGAATGCATTTTAATTATATATTACTAAATTTATATCCAAACAACCTCAGTATGGAGCAGAGGCAAGAATTCATAAGCTTGATGTTTCTAGGTGAGGTAAATGAGTCATCCTTTTAGAACTTATGAAAGACCTCCTATTTACTAAAGATCCAATATAACACTAGAAAATCCATAATTGTTCTTTAGCAGAGAAATCTAGCAAAGATGTGCAAGTAAACATATATGTTTGGGATGGCTGAGCTCACCAACCAGTCATGGAAGAGCAAAAGGAGCAAATGTAAAACAAATGAGAAGACTGAGTTTTCACAATTTGTTTGCATAAGTTGAGATGTAAAGTATGGATAATATCCTTTTTTTAAACTCCATAATATAATGTGGCACCATTTCTCCAAACTACTCATATTTTAAATTTTTCGTCTTTTCCTGATTTACAATCTCTTATTCTTAGATTCAACCCATCTGCAATGTTCAATAACCAGCTGTCACACTTTCCAGTCCGATCATAATTCTCTGGCTGTTAGAAGCGCCTTTAGAAATGTTAACCACTTTGCTGAGTTGCCAAACACAAGAAGAGTCTCAAAAATTCATAGGGAAAATACCACAGCCTATAAAACTGGGAATGTGTTCACAGTTTTCACAACAATTAGTGTCAGTGTGTAGGCTCCTTGATAAAGTTTTTCTTTCATTTTTGTATATTTTATTTTATGATTATGTCTAAAGCAAAAACTCTTCCTTCTTCTAAGTGACCAGAGACCAATACAATAACACTTCAATTACTCAAAAATATATCTTTGGTAACCGAAGAAAATATTACAAAGAACCTATAAGTGGTGCTTGAAATAACTTTGGAAACTTACTACCAAGAATTTAACTCTATAGGAAAAGAATATTGAGGTTAATATTCAAAGCTATTTACACATATTTAACACAAATTTGAAAGTGCTTTGTTATCTTGTTTCTTATTTCAGAGCAGATTGAGAGCAAAAAACTGAGAGTGGATAAATGGAAAATGGTGAGACAAAAATGCTGGAGAATTGTGGGAACATTCATTTTAAATAAATGAGGATGTTTTCTCCTTAAAGAAATAAGGAGAAAATCTTTGGGATATGGTTAATCTGAGGGCCAAAAATACCCAGCCTATTTTAAGTCAAAGTTCTGGAAGTTTTAGAAGAATTTCCAATTCTCATTTGACCTAGAATTGTTGATTGTTTTTGTGATTGCAAAGGCTAGGACCACTTTATTGGAATTTAACCAGGGACTGCATCCTTTTCAGGCTTATTATTACAATTGATTTTATTGTCTATGAGAGTCTCACTGCATTCTCATCTTTGGAATTAGTCATTGGATTGGTCTGAGGTAGATGGTTCAGAATGGAAGTCATTTAAAATATATTTTCATATTAGCTTTGTTCCAAAAAAAATCAGAAAAATAAAGAGAAAAAATATGCTTCAATCTGTACTCTGAGTCCATGAGTTCTCCATCTGGTGGTTGAGAGCATTTTTCATCATGAGACCATTGTTATTGTGGTAGATCATTGTATTTAATCAGTTACTAAGTATTTCACAGTTCATTATCTTTATGATATTGCTATTACTATGTACATTGTTCTTCTGGTTCTGCTCATTTCGCCTTGCCCCGATTCATATAAATCTCAGGTTTTTCTGAAACCATCTCCTTCATCATTTCATTTAGCACAATAGTATCCCATCATATGTATATAGTATAACTTGTTTAGCCATTTCCCAATTGATAAGCATTCCTTCCATTTCTCATTCTTTGGCACTACAAGAAGAGTTGCGGTAAATATTTTTGAACATAAGGGTCCTTTTTCATTTTTCTTTGATTTTTGGGTTTTAAACATATTAGTGGTCTTGCCAAGAGTCAAAAGGTATGCACAGTTTTATAACCCTTTGGGTAAAGTTCCAAATTATTCTCCAGAAAGTTTGCACTAGTTCAGAACTCTATCAATAGTATATTAGTGCACCCGCTTTCCTACATACCCTCCAGTATTTGCTGTTTTCCTTTCCATGACAGAAAAATTTAGAGTCACAGGGTTATGGTGTATAAGATATAGCACATAAATATCCTTAAGAACAAGTCTCTTCATTTCTCTCCTGCCTGTATTTCTGACTCCCTTCTCAGATTTTCTTTGCAGTGTCAAAGAAACTTTTCCACTCTGGAAGTTGACTTTAGGCCTGGGACTTTACATATTGGAACTACCTTTGGCCCCTCCCTCTGATTGACTGGTTTCCCTTCAGATCTTCAGTTTTAAGAGAGAGATCTCTAAAAAGCTTCACTGGAACTTGCTTATACCAGGCTAGTGAGAATAATATTTAAAATTTCAATGTGAGTATTTACACCTTAGAAATCAGCAAACAATACAAATCAGGGCTTGACTTACCTTTTGTTGATTGTCTATACTTTAAAAGTGATGGTTAAATTTTTTTTATATTTTTATTTTTATTTTGAATATTTTCCCATAGTTACATGTTTCATGTTCTTTTCCTCTCCCCAAACCCTCCTAACCCCCTTAGCCAATGTACAATTCCACTGGGTTTTACATGTATCATTGATTAAGACCTAGTTCCATATTATTGATAGTTGGACTAGAATTATTGTTTAGTGTCTTCATCCCCAATCATATCCCTATCAGCCCATGTGTTCAAGCAGTTGTTTTTCTTCTGTGTTTCTCCTCCCACAGTTCTTCCTCTGAATGTGGTTAGTTTTCTTTCTCATAAGTCCCTCAGCCTTGCTCTGGATTCTTGCATTGCTGCTAGTAGAGAAGTCCATTATGTTCGATTGTACCACAGTGTATCAGACTCTGTGTATAATGTTCTCCTGGTTCTGCTCCTTTCACTCTGCATCAATTCCTGGAGGTCATTCCAGTTCACATGGAATTCCTCCAGTTCTTTATTCTTTTGAGCATAATAGTATTCCACAAAAGTGATGGTTAAAATGTTAATCATGTGACTTAAACTTAAAAGTAAGTCCCACGTAGTTTTTTTTTTTTAATAAGAGAGCTCCTTGTTAAATAAACATTTATCAACACATCCCTAGGCCACCCATGAATTTTCCTCTACAGGTTATACTTCTGACCTTCTCCTTTGCATCCTTTAATGTCTAGGCTTCCCTTATTAGAATAGAAATCCTTTGAGTATAAGGACTAACTTTCTGCTTATATTTGTAATAAATGCTTGTTAACTTATTAACTTAGCTTCAATTTCCACCTGTTTAATATGGCAGAAATGTCTATATTTATAAGAAAAAAATCAATAGAAATAATTAAAATTTTGATGCTTGAAGGGAATAAGCTTTAGTCATATGGAATTTATGGAAAATACTTCTTTTCCTGATGCTGAATAAATGCCTTTAATACATTTAAGTCCATTGGAGCTTTAGCATAGACTCACCACCAGTTGACTCAAACATGGCAAGTCTAAGGACCATTATTTATTCAAAGTAATGACCTTTCTTTTCTCTGAGTGAAACCAGTCTAGTAAAACAGGGCCTGAGGACACTTTCTGCTTTTGTTCAGTCATTTCAGTTGTGTCCAACTTTTCCTGACCCCTAAAACTACTAGCCAACTGTACAGGGCAGAAATTATAAGGGGTAAATATAAAAGAGTTGGACTAAATTTATCAGTGTGGTTGCCAGGAATTAACTAATTCCAAATGATTTTTAGCAATTTACTTATAAAATAGAGGGAAAGAGTGAAAGTAGAGAAATGAGAAAGAGGGCAGAGTAAGAGATCTAGCTTAATGAGCTAGACCTTGTGCTCAAGCCCTGGCTTACTCCAGTAGGGCTCCAGGAGCCCTAGCCACAGGGCCTAGGGCAGTGGTTCCCAAACTTTTTTGGCCTACCGCCCCCTTTCCAGAAAAAATTTTATTTAGCGCCCCCTGGAAATCATGAAACTATTTATTGAACTCAGAATAGAATGTAATACAAAAAAAGTGTGGCCATCACTGTCCCCCTGGAACGCTCTAGCACCCACCAGGGGTTGGTGGTGCCCACTTTGGGAATCACTGGCCTAGGGGGTCAACTAAACAAGTGTTTTAGCCACAAGGCCTCCTCCTAAATGAGGGGCCTCTTCAGAGGCTGGTACCTCCAGAACAAGCCAAGGAAGGGAGTCAGCTTTTTTCAGTCATCCATGTGGTAGTCCTAAGGGGAAATAAAAAGTAGTCCAAGGTCTTCAGTTGGAGATTCTCCAGGGGTCCAGTTCAAGGAGAAAGACCTCCCTCACAGGAAGTTCTTGCCACTTATAAAGACAATTCCTTTTGTCACTTCCAGTACCTTCCTCCCACTTTACGTGTACCAATTACAGCTAAAACTCTACTTAGGACTGCCCAAGGGGCAGTTAGTCGATTCTGATTCATCATCCATTATTGCACATGTGGGTCACAGACCTCCTCAACTTAAGGATAAGTGGGATGTTTGCACTTCTTGTGATTAAATCTAAAAATGGGTAGGGCAGAGTTAATCCCATCTTCACAATACCCCCTGTGATCAATTGGGAGATCATCTCATCTTCATACAACATAAGGTATAGCCAGAGGAAGATAAAAAAGGAGAGGAAAATGAAGGTAATGGGGGAACAGGAAAGAGGATACATAGACATCAAAAAAGGTTTGGAAAGATTTAACATAAAGTTATCCCTTCACATCACAAGAATTAGGAGTGTGATGTTCCTCCACCCTGATATCTAGAAATCTTTATAAAATTTTTGGCTGTCCCTTCATATCAGAGAAGAAGTCTGAATTTTTCTTTTTCTTTTATGGAGTGTTTACAGTACTTTATTGAAAAATTTGGTTTAAATATTTAGTCATAGGCTAGTAGTGTAGGTCAATGTTAAAATATCTACATTTCTAGCCTTCATCTTTTGGCTTTCCTGTTCTTTTTTGGAAACTTTAAATATTTATTTGTTTTAACCTTAAAAAAGAAATTGTGTGTATTTATGGTGTTAGAAAATATGTTAATATTATATTATACTATATGTATATTTTATGCATTTCTGAATTTCTAAACTTTTTCTCTGCTATCTGTGGCTTCCATAAAACTCCCCCCCCCAAATTCCCATTCAATTTCTTCTGCTGACCTGCAAATATCAAAATTGGGATGGGGAAAGTGACAATGTGAAAGGACTACCTGTACAATATAGTAAGGAGTGAAGAATGGCAATCCAATGGTCATTTGTGTATCTAAATAGTCTGCCATATTCTGACCTTCTCAAATCACTTCCCAATGACACTTCTCTAACTCTGACTATCTACACATAGAATCATCCCTTCTGAAAAATATAGTACAGCTAAACAAAACTACCCAACACATTTGCCAAATCAGAAAATGTGTGCCTGGCAATTGCTTCTCTGGGTGGACTATAGCCAATAAAGATTCAGAAAGGTAACTTTGCCAAATTCCTTGATATTGCTGAGTGGTTCAATGTCAGAAAAGGATTTGATTATATCAATAGAAATGGCATTAAAGAAAAGATATTATCATTTGCTTTGCTGCTATACCCTAAGGAATATGGGACCTTGCCATCTTACTTGTTGTTGAAACTTTCCATATGTGCTATCTCCTCAAATAGAATATAAGTTCCTTGAGAAAAGGGATTCTTACATTTATATTTATATCCCCAGCACTTAGCATAATGTTTGTATATAATAAGTCTTTAATAAATGCTTCATTCATTCCAAACCCCTAGTCCAGTACTTTTTTGACAAGACTCCAGGAGGCACGCTTCACCACCATCAAAGGTTTTTTCATCTGGGACTACTTTGGCAAAGGAAAATACCTGGAGAGTCTTTTAGCTCAGTTACTCCTGCCTGTCACATTATTTATGCATATTTCATATTCCCCTCTTAGATTTTAAGCACTATGAAAGCATAGGCTGTATTATACATAAACTTTGTTTCTTATCCAGTGCCTAGCACAGTATTCTACACCCCATGTTAAATAATAATGCTTATTGAATTTGATTACATCAATGAGAAAAATGATCTTTAGATGTGATGCTGATGTCTTGGCCTCTCATTTATATTACTTATTGGAATATGGGTAGGATCTTTAATTTCGGAAGCATAGGAAACACCTGGTGTGTGAACTCTAATCCCCCACTTAATGACACCTGAGGTATGACTCACTGGATTGTGGCAAGTTGAATGAAGCACATGGAAATTCAGTAACTTGCCTGGGTCACAGACTAGTGTCAGTGGCAGAATCTGAACATTGGGTTTCTAATCTGCAACTATAATACATTGGATAGTAGGGTGATCTATTTAGAACTGGAACAGACTTGAGAGGCCCTTAGTCCAACTCCTTTGATTTTTTTTCTGATAAGAAAACTCAGGCCAAGAAATGCTAAGTGGCATTCCCAGAGACATAAAGCTGGCATATGCCATTTTTGTTATAGTCCTCAGGAGAGGCAAATTGTCACTAAACAGTAAATACAAGTGTAGACATTCTATTTTATAAATAAGCATATGACAATCAAGACTACTATTAGCTCCTACTAGTACTTAATGCTACTAATACCGCCATTATTCCTTTCCTCCTCTATCTCTTCTTCTTTCTCTACCTACTACTCTGCTATGTCTAAAGACAATCCTGCAGAATGCTACTGGAACTTCTCACTACTCCTCAAAAACTTAATCCAAAAATGATTCCAATTTTGTCTGGGACTCTTTATTGCCATTCAGATAACACACATACTTATTAAGTGCATAAGTAGTAGGGATTTAGAGAAAGGCAAAAAAAGATGTGAAGGAACTCATATTATTTTTTAAAGTAATATTATATTTTAAAAATCATGTTAAGCCAACATATCAGCCATACCACTATGACTATGTTATTGTACAGTCATGTCCAATTCTTCTTGGACCCATTTGAGATTTTCTTGGCAAAGATACTAGAGTGGTGGTTAATTTCTTCTCCAGCTCATCTTACAGATGAGAAATTAAGGCAAATGGAATTAAGTGACCAGGCCAGGGTAACACAGCCAGTAAATGTCTGAGGCCAGATTTGAACTCATGAAATAAATCTTCCTGATTCCAAGCTCAGTGCTCTATCAACTGCACCACCAAACTGCCCTAGGAGCTCATATTCTATTGGGAGGTGTGGGGGAAAACCATACAAAGAACCATGTACATACAACACAGAAACAGTGTAAATGGAAGATAAACACTGAGGGAGGAGTCTCCTGCAGCTGAAAGACCGTGGCCACCTGCAGAAGTTGAGGCCTGAGCTTAGTCTTGAAAGAAGGTATGGAACAGTAACAGCAATAATGTATAATGATCAACTGTGAATGACAACTATTATCAGCAATGCTAGGATTTAGCAAGGATCTAAGACAACTCCAAGAAACTTATGATAAAAAAATTATCTACTGCCATAGAAGAAACTGGTGGGAGTCTGAATGTAGGTTAAAGCGTACCATTTTTAATTTCATTTCCTTCATGATTTTTTCTTGTATAATCAACATATGCCTTTTTTCACAACAGGACAAACATGGAAATATATATTGCATGATAGCACATATATAACCTATATCATATTACCTGCCATCTCAGGAGGGGGGAGAGAGAGAAGAAGAAGAAGAAAGAAGAAGAAGAAGAAAGAAGAAGTAGAAGAAGAAGAAGAAGAAGAAGAAGA
>NC_058133.1:431267721-431271308 GCF_016433145.1 Gracilinanus agilis | reverse complement strand
GAAGAAGAAGAAGAAGAAGAAGAAGAAGAAGAAGAAGAAGAAGAAGAAGAAGAAGAAGAAGAAGAAGAAGAAGAAGAAGAAGAAGAAGAAGAAGAAGAAGAAGAAGAAGAAGAAGAAGAAGAAGAAGAAGAAGAAGAAGAAGAAGAAGAAGAAGAAGAAGAAGAAGAAGAAGAAGAAGAAGAAGAAGAAGAAGAAGAAGAAGAAGAAGAAGAAGAAGAAGAAGAAGAAGAAGAAGAAGAAGAAGAAGAAGAAGAAGAAGAAGAAGAAGAAGAAGAAGAAGAAGAAGAAGAAGAAGAAGAAGAAGAAGAAGAAGAAGAAGAAGAAGAAGAAGAAGAAGAAGAAGAAGAAGAAGAAGAAGAAGAAGAAGAAGAAGAAGAAGAAGAAGAAGAAGAAGAAGAAGAAGAAGAAGAAGAAGAAGAAGAAGAAGAAGAAGAAGAAGAAGAAGAAGAAGAAGAAGAAGAAGAAGAAGAAGAAGAAGAAGAAGAAGAAGAAGAAGAAGAAGAAGAAGAAGAAGAAGAAGAAGAAGAAGAAGAAGAAGAAGAAGAAGAAGAAGAAGAAGAAGAAGAAGAAGAAGAAGGAGAAGAAGGAGAAGAAGGAGAAGAAGGAGAAGAAGGAGAAGAAGGAGAAGAAGAAGAAGAAGAAGAAGAAGAAGAAGAAAGAAGAAGAAGGAGGGGAGAGGGAGAGAGAACATGGATAGCAAAATGTCAGAAATGATTATTAAAAATTGTATCCACATGTAATCTGAAAAAATATAATCAAACATTTTTAAAGGAAGGTATGAGAGTCAAGGGGCATAGGTCAGAAGGGAGAATATTCTAGGCATTGAGCAGCCAGTGAAAAATTATAGACTGAAGATGGAGAATGGCAAAAAGGCAAGTATTTCTGTATCAGAGTTCATGGAAGGTACTAAATTGTAACAAGACTGGAGCAGTAAGAGGAAGACAAGTTGTGAAGGGCTTTAATTACCTAAAAGAGGGTTTTATATTTAATCCTGGAGATGACAGAGAACCAGTAGATTTATTGAGTGGGGGAGAGACATGATTAGGTATTGTAAGTAGTCCAGTCATGAGGTAATGAGGACCTGTACCAATATGGCAGCAGAGTCAGAGGAGAAAAGGGGATGTATAAAGGATATATTGTGAAGGTAGATTTGATATGGGAGTTTAAAGTGTGAGGAATGGAAGATAAAATTTAGATTGTGAGCCTGGAAGACCAAGAAGATGTTGACACTTTGGACAGCAGTAAGAAATTTAGAAAAATGGAAAGGTTTGGCGGGGGACGAATGAGTTCTGTGTTGGGTGAGTTACCTAAAGGACATCTCATATAAGCTATCCAAAAGCTAGTTAGTGATGAAACTGGAACTTAAGTAAGAGATTAGGGTTGGCTTTTTGGATCCTCAAATTAACTGCTTTGAGATGATAATTGAACCCATGGGAGCTTATGAGATCACCAAGTGAGATAGTATAGAGAAAAGAGAGAAGAAAGCCCATGATAGCACCTAACACATGTGACTTGGAAGAAGTTTTAGTAAAGGTGACTAAGAAGGAACAATCAGAAAGGTGGGAGGAGAACCAGAAGAAAGCAATGCCAGGAAAAACTGGAGAATAAGAAATAATCAGAAGAAAGTGATCAACAGTGTCTAAGGCTGCAGAGGGGCAAGAAGTTTGAGAAATGAGAGGAAGTCATCAGGTTTGGCAATGAAGAGTTCACTAGTAACTTGGTTTCACCAAAATCAGTTTCAATTTCAAAATCAGGATCAGTTTCAGCAAAATGATGAAGTGGGAGCCCTCCTCCAGAGAATTTAGAAGCCTGTGTGAGAGAGGGAAATGAAAGCTCTTATTATCAATAGCTTTCTCAGTATCCCTTTCTAGCACATAATATAATGTTTGGCACACAGTAGGTGATTAAAAGTGTTGATTGATCCTTTCCTTCAGTCTTACCAACTACAAAGTTGAATTTACAATGTTACTTCCTTCTCAATAAATAAACATATTCAGTACTTGTTAAATCCCTACTGCGGAGGCCCAGAGGATACCAAGACAAAGCAATAGCAATAATAAATCAAAGCAGTTCCTGTCCCACAGAAGATCTTATATTTATTAAGGAAATACACTATCACAGGCATGGAAATATAAAATATGTAGATGCTCTGATGGACACAGTGATGTAGGAAAAACTGAGTTAAAATCCAGTCTCATGGACTCATCAGCTATGAGACACTAAGTAAGCCACTTATCCTCTGCAGGTCTCAGTTGCCTCAGTTGTAAAATGGGGATAATTATAACACCTATCACACAGAGTTGTTATGAATGATATTTGTAAAGAACTTAGCACAATGCCTGGCAGCTTAATAAGTGCTTGTTAGCTTCCTTCCTTCCTTTTCCTTCTTAACCACCATCACAATATTCTGTGTAAGGTGTAGCTATTGACACATTGTGTTGAGAAAGTTCACAGCAAAGTTAGTAGATACACTGCACTCATATATCTCTGCTCCAAGATAGAGACTAGCTGTTTCCCCCAGTATTTCGATAGTTTTCAATTCATCCAGGAGAAATTCTTTCATTTTTTCTCTCATTCACACTCCCCCCCCCCCCGCAATCTGGTCTGGTAGCATTGATCGAGCCCTCTCACTGTGTTCACAGCTCTGCCCCTACTGCTCCCCCTTAAAGGCACTGAAGAGGAAGCCAGCACCACAGGCAACCAGCTCCGATTCCATCTCCCCTGTCTGACTTCTGATTCCCTCCTTCCCCCTATTCCCAGCGCCTCTGAAGCCACTTGTCTACTAATGTGATGCACCACCATTCATTTAACCTGGAGATTTGGGCTCTACCTTTGGAAAAGCCAGCTTTTCTAGGATTCCCGCCTCCGCGCCCCCCTACCCCCATCTGCCCAGTTCACTGCGCAACCCACCTCCTTGTTAACTCTCTGGCGGGCAATGGAGAGGGAAGGCAAGGGCTGACTGCAGTGTACTAGCTATGCTCCAACCCTGCTGTCTGTTGCCGTTGGCCAAGTTTTGGGCCATTAAACCCCAGCGATGTTTTTTTATTTATTTTTTTTTTTGAAGTGGGGTGACAGGCTAGTTGTCCTCCAACCCCTTTCTCTTTTCTCTTTCCGCGTCCACTAACGCACCCCTCCCCTCATTTCTACCTTTCCAGTCTACAGAATGTCGGGGGCAGCGCAGACCCACCAGAATGACCATTTAGGGGCACACCCTTTCTTCTTTCCATCTCCACCTCACCCCCGCATCCCAATATATATAAGGCTGAGCGTGGGGAATCTCCTTCAGGTTTTAAGTCGGGAGACCCCTGGGCCCTTCGGAAACCTTCCCCAGCCTAGGGCTGCAGACTAGCCAGGGTCTGTGGTACAAATGTAGATTGCTGCTTGAGGAGGAACCAGAAACCCTTCAGCCTGTGTGTGCCCTTATGAATGAAGGGAAACTAGGGAGAATAGTGGCTCTGCTTTTGACATCTTTCTCCAGCCAAGCATTTTATATCTATCTATCTATCTATCTATCTATCTATCTATCTATCTATCTATCTATCTATCTATCTATCTGTCTGTCTGTCTGTCTGTCTGTCTGTCTGTCT
>NC_058133.1:431262181-431267629 GCF_016433145.1 Gracilinanus agilis | reverse complement strand
GGGGGCGGTCTGTTTCATTGAGAAAGAGTGTCCGTAGGTTGTACTGTATAATCAGTTCTTAAGGTGCATGAATATCCAGGCAGATTAGCTCCCCCCACCCCCACCCCCACCCCCACCCCAGCGCCCATCGCTCATCGATTCGTGTAGTTCCTCTCATCACCCTTCCCCTGTGCTACTTTGAGGGTTTTTTTTAAAGTACTTTTTTTTTTTTATTTGCGGGGGCGCAGTGGAAGGTGAGGGGGTGGAGAATCATCTCAGCATGAGCAGCCTCCAGCTAAAGGTTCAGACTGCTTACGTCGGAGCTCCCCTTATCATTTCAATGAATGGCAACTGCAGCCTTGGTACAGTTATAGCAATGAAGCTACAGACGTCATTGCCTCCTGTTGGACGCGAGATGTGTCCAAGCATCATCTCCCTGCTTAAAGGAAAACTCTCTAACTTCCAGGCAGCCAGCAAGAGAGTCTTTTCGGAGAATACATGCACCCCCAAAATACTTAGCACACACATACACACGCACACGGAGAAAGATGCAGGTTCTATATATAGTTTGTGTGAATTCAAAGTTACTGTCGTTGGGAGGAATGAACTGAAATTTCCTGATCATCAACCGTGTGTCTGCACTGCTTTATTAAATGCATCCAGAAGGAAAAGAGAGAAGACTCAATCATTAAGCATCCTCTTTAGGGTTTCCTCCTTCCCTCCTTTAAAGGATGATCCGCATGGAAACCTACTTTAAAACCTGGAAGATGCCTTCTGAATGAATGGAACTGCCCGGAGGACTCTTGGAAGGAAAGATTCTGAACTTGGGCCACTTGGGCTCCTCTAATGCATTATGTCTTGTCCACTTCTCAATCAAGCAGAAGACTGAGTCGCCTCTCTCTCCCCCTCTTTTTTTTAACCCTCCTCTTTTATTTAAGAACTTGATTTGAAGCCGGAAACCGAAATGAGCTTTGGCATACTTTGGCGGGTAAGTTGCTCGCTCCTTTTCTATCTCCCACCAATCCAGAGGAGGTGTTTGGAACTTGGTGCAAGCCTTTTTATAGATGTATTTTTTTCTCCTTCTTCACCTCTGCCCCAATGTATAGAAGGAACAGAAAGGGAGTGGGGTGGGGGAAGCGCTGTACTGTGGTGCTAGGACCTCGAAGAGTTGGGAAAGGTTAGAAAAGAGGAAGAAGCGAGTGTAGAGAGAAATGGAATCAGTTTATCAAACCAGGACTGGACGCAAAGGGTTACTGAGGGAAGGAGAGAGGGAAAGAGTAAGGGAGGGGGAGAGGGAAGGAAAGAGGGAAGGAGGGGGAGAAAGGGAAGGAGAGACGGAGAAAAGAAGAGGAGGAGAGAGGTAGGGGTAGAGAGGAGAGCGAGCACAGGAAAGAAGGGAGGAGAGAGGAACTCCAGAGAAAGATCGAGTTGGAGAGAGAGAGAGAGAGAGAGAGAGAGAGAGAGATGGGGGTTATAGATAGACTAACTGACTTCAGGGGCACTGACTTTGCACAACAGAGGAGTTTGCAAGCTGTGAGTTACTCGTGAATATTACCAGCCAGCTGTAAACCGCAGCGTCTGTAATGCTAGTCCCGCAGGTGCCTCCTGGGGCGGTCAAGAGAAACTGCTAGTGTGTATCATACCCCCTCCCCCAGTCCCCAGCCTTTCTCCACTTTCCTCCTCCACTTCTGAATAGGGACAAGAATTTTCTCCCTTTCTCATCTTTAGGTCTCTGGGCTGTCGCGTTCTCCTCTTAGCTGCCCCTTGCCAATATCTTACAGATCATTTGATGCCCTGGGGGAGGAGGGAGTGGAGAGTCCTTAGCACCTGGAAACATCTGTTCTTTTCTTTCCCATAAATTTATTCTCCTGAACATCCCCCCCCCCATTTATTTTCCCTTCAGTTCATTTGAAATCCCCCCACCCCCCCACCCCCACACACTCTTTAACCTTCAACAGACAGAAGGATAACCTGGAAAATAATATACCCTCTCCACCACCATACTCAATACCACTTTTCCTTTTCCCAATAGAACCAAGGAACAGCCAAAGATCCTGTTCTATTACCCCTCCCCATTCTGCACACCCTGTTAGTTGAGAGAGAGAGAGAGAGAGAGAGAGAGAGAGAGAGAGCTAGAGAGAGAGCGCAAACAACCCCCTAGACGTGGGGCTGAATTGATGGAATTGTGATTGTAGGATTTCTCCACTTAGTCCCTGCCTCCTCTTTGCTCTCCAGCCACTCCAAAGTCTCTTCCCCTCTTTAAGCAGCAATTTCTTTCAATCTCCCTCTTTCTCTCTTTCCCCACCCCTTCCGTCTTTCTCTCCCCCCCCCTCCACATAACCCCCTCGTTCACTCTTCTCTTGGAGTGGGGGAGGGGTAGGGGGGAAAGAAACCCAAACTCCCAGCACCAGGCAGAGATGTCGAAGAAACGCAAAACCTTGGAGGGTGGTGGTGGAGGAGGATCCCCGCTCCCATCTGAGGAACCTACACCCTTGTTTGGGGGCAGCAGCGAGGA
This sequence comes from Gracilinanus agilis, assembly GCF_016433145.1. Classification (NCBI taxonomy): domain Eukaryota; kingdom Metazoa; phylum Chordata; class Mammalia; order Didelphimorphia; family Didelphidae; genus Gracilinanus; species Gracilinanus agilis. The sequence continues at coordinate 431,265,135 of NC_058133.1, read as the reverse complement.
GCAAGGTAGGGAGGAGTGAAGGGGGATGGGGGAGGAGGGAAAAAAAAGAAAAAGAAAAGGGAGCCAAAGCAAAAATGAAACGCTTTGGAGTTGAAGGATCCCAGTACAGGAATGCATCAACTTGTCTTCTTCGTTATCTCCCCGGGTCAATAGAACTCAAGTTGACTTTTTTGGGGGAGTAAGGGAAGATTTAAAATTTGTCCTCAGTAAATTGAGGTTGAACTGAAGGACTGGGAGAGCATGTTGGAAAAACAGGTCTACATTATATGAACTCTAGGTTAAGGGGGGGTGGGGAGAGAGAGATTGGGTAAGGGGGTAAGAAGGAGCTGAAAGTTTTTGATTAGGGCCAGTTTGTTGATCAAGACAAATTATGATCAGACCCAAATCTTTGTCCTGCTTCCCCATTTGCTAGTTGTCAGTTATATTGGTGTGGGCAAATCGTCTTTCTTATTGATTTGCAGGCTGTGTTAATCTCTGTATGCAGGACAGCTGAGCTTGGTTGATGAGGGATGATGATACCTGCATAATGACTGATGGGTTTAAAGGTGTAGGGAATGACATGGAGTTCCTAGATGCCCCCCCCACACCCATTTCTAAGATGCTTCAAATTACGTCATACAGGAGCTTAATCCCTGCCCTTATAGCACATTGACTTTGCTTCCCGATAGAAGTTAGTGCTTTGGTTTTCAGCAGATGTAGGACTTTGCTCTCATTTCAGGAGGAGATAGGGGGTAACAGCTGCTGGTACCTCTTTTTTACCCTAATAATGTCAATGCAAAAATAAAAATGGTGTGCACTTGCCTGGGAAAAGAGAAATATTACTTAGGTGGTTTTCAGGCTGAAAAGGCCCAGTAACTGCTTCTTATTTCCCTCTGATCATTCTGAATTCATTTAAAAGTAGGCCCAGATGAACCAAATCAAGCTATTCCTGGGCTGTAGTTAAAATGAAAGGAAGGGAGAACTACGTACAAATATCTGACTTTTTGTTATGGCTGTGGAAATGGTAGTAATGGGACTCTAGGATCAAGTAGGAAAGACATTTCTTTAATGTTTCTTCCCCATCAGAAACTCAGAAATAGACCTTTTTGTTTATTTGTAGCAGGTGAAGAACTGAGCCTAGAACCGGGTAGTGAGTGAAGTGCATTCTGCAATATGGAGTCAATAGTCTTTTTTTTTTCCCTCTGGCATGACCAGAAGAACCACGTCATCGAAGTTGCCCACAAGTCAAAAAGCTGATAACTTCAGTCACTACTAGAGCCTTTTTGTATGAGATATATACATTAAAAAAAACAAATGCATTTGTTTTTAGATGATTTCCTGCCATTTTGGTTTGGCTTTATTAGGCATAGATCTTATTGATGCTGTCTCACTTAAGAGGATGATGGTTATTGTTTTGGCTTCTTTTCAGGAGTTATTTTAAAAAGTTCAGTCAATCATTAATCTTCACTAAGACAAATTTGGTATTTTGAGACATTTTAAGAATGAACAAATTACATCAGCTCTTTGTTCTACTTGGATTGGGTAATATTATTTTGCTTTGCTTGGAGAAATCTTACTATTTTATCAAAGCTGGTCATGGGACCATCCTTAAAAGAGTTCTTGATTTTTACACAACAGTTGGTTTGCAAGTCCACAGACCATTAATTTTCCCTTAATTGCGTTTACCAGTTTTGTCCATGAAAGGAGATTAACAATTATCATGAAAAAGTGGGGGGAGGGAATATCTTTCATTTCCCATGAATGACTTCAGCATGGTTATCAGTTTTTAGAGAAGCAAGAATAGCATCTTTATTAAGTAGTTCTGATCTTGTAGAAATGTAGAGGAAAAGAGTCAACAGAGGTTTGGCAAAGCAGTGATGAGGGTAGTATTCTCTCAGCAACAAATACAAACATCAGAAATGACAGAATTTGTATCTATGTCCATGTTTATACTTTCTCTTAGGCCATATTTTGAGTAAAAATTAATCAGAGGCAAAAGACCTTTCTTAGTTTGGGGAACTGAATAAATTGTTAGGTGACTTTAATTTGATTTTCTCCTTTTTATCTGACAAGAACAAATGCTGATGGATAATTATTTTGCCTGTAAGTGCATGCCTAACTGCATTAACCATGAAGGGACTGTGTGTGCAATGTACTGCAATTTTATATTGGATGTATTTTTGCTGTGAATTGTTGGCTATGGTACAACTGACGTGGTGGATGATTAGAAACAACTTCCACTACGTCTACTCTTGAAGAGAAATGGACAGAGTACCATACAACATTTATAATTAGAAAAGGCCCTTAGTGCATGTGACTTTTTTTTAATGATTCAACTCTTCCCCTTTTCTCCCTCAGCTTCACTTTGGCTATTTTTCATGTATATGATATTATAAGGACTTATTTGAGAAGAACAGCAGTTCAAGTTGCTAAAGATCCTGAATGCTAAAGATCTTCCAGTGGGAGCTAAAAAAATGATTTTTTTTATGTGAACAGGTTGGAAACGACAGATTTTTGTTTAAATTCTAACACTACAGGTCAATTTCTAGCATTCTTTTCATTAGGGCAGTTCAGAAGCATATTCATTGATCGTCTACAACAATTTTGTGGTAATCTTCCAGCAGTTTGCCTGGGTTGAGATTCTGAAATAATCCATGAATGTGCAGGCAGGTAGACGTATGTATAACCATCCTCTTGTTCTCTGTGCATGGTGTGAAGCCCAGTGGTCTTTTGTGTCATTTTCTTATTCATAACTTGTAAATACTAGAATGTCATATCTTTAACATCCTTAGGAGAAGTCTTGGTGCTTTCATGTCAGGTCCTTTGATAATATTTTCTGGTTATACTGTGCTAACCATTTTTGTAAAGTAGCTCATGTGAATCTAGGAGAATTTCTGCATGGAGGAAGAGGAATGTATAAATGAATCACTGTGAATATATATATATGTATATATATATATATATATATATATATA
>NC_058133.1:431153146-431261833 GCF_016433145.1 Gracilinanus agilis | reverse complement strand
GGGGGGGTGGGGAGAGAGAGATTGGGTAAGGGGGTAAGAAGGAGCTGAAAGTTTTTGATTAGGGCCAGTTTGTTGATCAAGACAAATTATGATCAGACCCAAATCTTTGTCCTGCTTCCCCATTTGCTAGTTGTCAGTTATATTGGTGTGGGCAAATCGTCTTTCTTATTGATTTGCAGGCTGTGTTAATCTCTGTATGCAGGACAGCTGAGCTTGGTTGATGAGGGATGATGATACCTGCATAATGACTGATGGGTTTAAAGGTGTAGGGAATGACATGGAGTTCCTAGATGCCCCCCCCCCCACACCCATTTCTAAGATGCTTCAAATTACGTCATACAGGAGCTTAATCCCTGCCCTTATAGCACATTGACTTTGCTTCCCGATAGAAGTTAGTGCTTTGGTTTTCAGCAGATGTAGGACTTTGCTCTCATTTCAGGAGGAGATAGGGGGTAACAGCTGCTGGTACCTCTTTTTTACCCTAATAATGTCAATGCAAAAATAAAAATGGTGTGCACTTGCCTGGGAAAAGAGAAATATTACTTAGGTGGTTTTCAGGCTGAAAAGGCCCAGTAACTGCTTCTTATTTCCCTCTGATCATTCTGAATTCATTTAAAAGTAGGCCCAGATGAACCAAATCAAGCTATTCCTGGGCTGTAGTTAAAATGAAAGGAAGGGAGAACTACGTACAAATATCTGACTTTTTGTTATGGCTGTGGAAATGGTAGTAATGGGACTCTAGGATCAAGTAGGAAAGACATTTCTTTAATGTTTCTTCCCCATCAGAAACTCAGAAATAGACCTTTTTGTTTATTTGTAGCAGGTGAAGAACTGAGCCTAGAACCGGGTAGTGAGTGAAGTGCATTCTGCAATATGGAGTCAATAGTCTTTTTTTTTTCCCTCTGGCATGACCAGAAGAACCACGTCATCGAAGTTGCCCACAAGTCAAAAAGCTGATAACTTCAGTCACTACTAGAGCCTTTTTGTATGAGATATATACATTAAAAAAAACAAATGCATTTGTTTTTAGATGATTTCCTGCCATTTTGGTTTGGCTTTATTAGGCATAGATCTTATTGATGCTGTCTCACTTAAGAGGATGATGGTTATTGTTTTGGCTTCTTTTCAGGAGTTATTTTAAAAAGTTCAGTCAATCATTAATCTTCACTAAGACAAATTTGGTATTTTGAGACATTTTAAGAATGAACAAATTACATCAGCTCTTTGTTCTACTTGGATTGGGTAATATTATTTTGCTTTGCTTGGAGAAATCTTACTATTTTATCAAAGCTGGTCATGGGACCATCCTTAAAAGAGTTCTTGATTTTTACACAACAGTTGGTTTGCAAGTCCACAGACCATTAATTTTCCCTTAATTGCGTTTACCAGTTTTGTCCATGAAAGGAGATTAACAATTATCATGAAAAAGTGGGGGGAGGGAATATCTTTCATTTCCCATGAATGACTTCAGCATGGTTATCAGTTTTTAGAGAAGCAAGAATAGCATCTTTATTAAGTAGTTCTGATCTTGTAGAAATGTAGAGGAAAAGAGTCAACAGAGGTTTGGCAAAGCAGTGATGAGGGTAGTATTCTCTCAGCAACAAATACAAACATCAGAAATGACAGAATTTGTATCTATGTCCATGTTTATACTTTCTCTTAGGCCATATTTTGAGTAAAAATTAATCAGAGGCAAAAGACCTTTCTTAGTTTGGGGAACTGAATAAATTGTTAGGTGACTTTAATTTGATTTTCTCCTTTTTATCTGACAAGAACAAATGCTGATGGATAATTATTTTGCCTGTAAGTGCATGCCTAACTGCATTAACCATGAAGGGACTGTGTGTGCAATGTACTGCAATTTTATATTGGATGTATTTTTGCTGTGAATTGTTGGCTATGGTACAACTGACGTGGTGGATGATTAGAAACAACTTCCACTACGTCTACTCTTGAAGAGAAATGGACAGAGTACCATACAACATTTATAATTAGAAAAGGCCCTTAGTGCATGTGACTTTTTTTTAATGATTCAACTCTTCCCCCTTTCTCCCTCAGCTTCACTTTGGCTATTTTTCATGTATATGATATTATAAGGACTTATTTGAGAAGAACAGCAGTTCAAGTTGCTAAAGATCCTGAATGCTAAAGATCTTCCAGTGGGAGCTAAAAAAATGATTTTTTTTATGTGAACAGGTTGGAAACGACAGATTTTTGTTTAAATTCTAACACTACAGGTCAATTTCTAGCATTCTTTTCATTAGGGCAGTTCAGAAGCATATTCATTGATCGTCTACAACAATTTTGTGGTAATCTTCCAGCAGTTTGCCTGGGTTGAGATTCTGAAATAATCCATGAATGTGCAGGCAGGTAGACGTATGTATAACCATCCTTTTGTTCTCTGTGCATGGTGTGAAGCCCAGTGGTCTTTTGTGTCATTTTCTTATTCATAACTTGTAAATACTAGAATGTCATATCTTTAACATCCTTAGGAGAAGTCTTGGTGCTTTCATGTCAGGTCCTTTGATAATATTTTCTGGTTATACTGTGCTAACCATTTTTGTAAAGTAGCTCATGTGAATCTAGGAGAATTTCTGCATGGAGGAAGAGGAATGTATAAATGAATCACTGTGAATATATATATATATGTATATATATATATATATATATATATATACATTTTAGGTCTTTCCTCTGTCTATTGTAAATCTATGGCACATTCTGGATTATTAAGTATTGTTTTCCTGGCTGAGTTTATTGAACCCTACATTGGAGAACTTGGATAATTATCTATGTGTGTATATGTTTGTATATATATGTGGTTATATTTTCCTGCTTGTACACAATTAGAGCCAGGATTTATTCTTAATGTAAGTTTTCCATCCTTGTTTCAGATGACTTTCTTGCTTGGTAGCCATGGGCAGATGGGTCAACTTTGGAGGAAAAAGAGGAAATTTTATATTTTTTTTCCTTCCCCCCCCCTTGAAACTGGTTGGGAAAACTTGGTGCAAAAATGGGTGTTGGCCATAAGTTTTTTTTTCCTCTGTGTCTCACTGCTTTTTATAACTCCGAAGCTAAATCAAAACCTAGAGTATAGTACAGAATCTATAATGTGTAGGGAAGATGAGCATGTCAATGAGTGATCAAAAGGGGGCAGTCTAGAGGAGGTCCTATAGAGAGATATTTATTCGTTTTTTATTGTTTTGTTGAAGTAGAAAGACCCCCCCAATTTTATTTACCCTTTATTTTTTTCCTTCTAGAACCTGAATTTATAGAAATTTTTATTTATTTTAAGGTAAGATGTAACATTAAGCTGTACAATATGCAATCTTTCTTAGCACGAGTACCTTCTTTTTCTTCCAATTTTAATTTTCTCCCAGATTATTAAAGTATGATTGTACAATCCCCACCCGTACACCATCAAGAGTCCCCTAAACCCCTTAAGATCATTGTCCATGAGGGAATATTTCAGTGTTTTAATTCTTATATTAATCTCATAAAAATTTTAAACTAAAATAAACTTTGTTAATTTTCATAGGATTATATAAGCAGACTTTTTCTCTTGGTTTCTGTGACTCCAAAGTCCTATTACAACCACGTGTCCCTATGGAGGCTGTGTAATTTTGAAACTTATAGAACAGTGATTCCCAAAGTGGGCGCCACCGCCCCCAGTAGGTGCTGCAGCGATCCAGGGGGATGGTGATGGCCACACTTTTTTTGTATTACATTCTATTCTGAGTTCAATAAATAGTTTCATAATTTCCAGGGGGCGCTAAATAATATTTTTTCTGGAAAGGGGGTGGTAGGCCAAAAAAGTTTGGGAACCACTGTTATAGAACTTTGGAAAGACCTAGGACTAGGAATCAGAAGACTTAAGCTTAAGTATTAGCCCCCGAGCTTATTAGCTGGATAACTTTGAGCAAGTCTCTGAGTCTCAATTTCCTCATCAGTAAAACAGAAAACATAGCTTTATCCCTTAGCTAGGTGGACACGATAATAAAATGCAATAACATATGAAACTTTCTGTTGTAGCAAAGACCTGGAAACAAAATTGATGCCATCAAATGGGGAATGGCTAAACATGTTGTGGCACATGAAGGTAATGGAGTATTAATGACCTGTAGGAAATACTGAATATAATGAATACAGAGAAGCATTAGAAGACATACCAACTGATGCAAAGCAAAATCAGCAGACAGAAAAACAGAAAAATGCAATGACTATACACAAAATAAATGAAAAAAAAAACAAAAATAACTGAAACTGAATGTTATGGAATTATATTACCCAAGCTTGATCACAAAGGAAAGATTTAAAGATATACCAAAGATATTGTTCTTTGAGGAAGCTGAAGGAATGAAACATTGTATAATATTATACTTGGTTGATGTTTTGCTGAACTATGCTTTTTCTCTCTTTTATTTTTGTTATAGGACATGGCTCTCTGGAAAGGAGAGCAGGAAAAGGGTATATTTGGAAATTTGTATGATATAAAAAACCCACAATTATTGATTAAACATTCTGCATGTGAAAGCAATTCAACAACTATAAAGCCTTCTATTAATATGGTATTAGAATCAACATGTTTAACCTATAGGGGACTGCTTTGTATGACTGAATCACTTATTGAAGAGAATATCTGAATTTTAGAGCTGTGTTCTTTCTTGGTGCCTTACATATGCACTGTACAAATAAAATCAGTGTCTGTATACCACCACAAAAATAGCTTACAGTGTCAGCAATCAACTAATTATAGGTATCCTTTTGGCAATGGGACTTTCCCCATTGAGGTTTCAATGTATCTCAGGTTGGCATAAGAAATTAAATGAGAATTTTGGGAGACATTTGTGGAAGCTGCAGTTGATACAAAAAAGTTTAGAAACTCAGAAAGGCATAAGATACATATGTAGAACATATATATATATATGTATATATATATATATAACAGAGTTATATAATTCTACATATTTTGGCTTTTAATACCATAAATATACATTATTTCTTTTGTAAAGTTAAAATAAGTAAAAAAGGTAAAGTTTGAAAAACAAAACACAAAAGCCAGCAGATGACATACAAAAGCTAGAAATATAGAGATATCTTCATATTAACCTACATATAGTGTATGAAAAAACACTTAATCCAAATTTTACAATAAGGTGTTGTAAACATTCCATAAAAGAAAAAAAGAAAAAAAAAATCCAATTTCTTTTATGATATGAAAGAAGGACTAAAAATTTATATTTGGATTTTCCAAATGGTGAGGGTGTTATATCTCTAACCCCTGTGAAATGGAAGGGATTGTCCCTGTATGTGGTTTACATGAACCCTAAGCAATCAATTGACCAAAGGTTTTGTAATTATCTAATAATGATTTTTCCTTTCTTTTCCTTGGCTGAACATTGTGATCCTGAGGAAATGAAGTTTTCATTTCTAATAATACTTATGCATTATTTTAAGTCAAATGATTGACTCTTATTTTCTGATTAAGTATCAATTTGTTCTAAAAACCTATTTCACACTAGCATCTGATATTTTAAGTATATAATTTGTTTCTCTTGTTTGCCTGAGTTCTTTGGATCTGCTGGTAGAATTAACTTTTATTAGGAAGAGGAAAAATCCCCAGATCTGGAAAATGGAGTTCTGGCTTCATTCTAGCCTTGCTACTTTGGTTAAAGATCAAGGACTATGAATAATAGATTTAGACCTGGCAAGGCTATTCAAGGTCATCTAACTTAAACCCTTTAAGAGAGGAAATAGGGGAAATTAAGATCCAGAGATGCTAAACAATTGGCAAAACTGATATTTGGGTCCAAGTCTTCTGTCTCTTTGTTGCCTGGGTGACCTTGGATAAGTCACTTATCTCTGGGCTTTAGTTTTCGTACATGAGAAATTGGATGGACTAGATAATCTCTAAGGTCACTTATTGCTCATGAACTCGTGAACTAAGGTAAAAACAACAATGTATTACATCATTTCTTTAGCAATACTTCTAAGACCGAAAGCATAAATAAGCTGAGATTTACCCCAATTTGATCATCAGCAAAATGCAGACTTTTAGCAAAAGCGTGTGTTCCTCTGGTTCTTCCTATCCTTCTCTTCTCTTTTCAAACCACTTCCCTGAAATTAAGAAAAGAATTCCGATGAGCTAAAGGAAAAAGTGTCTGCATTTCTCATGGAATTGAAAAGAAAATGTTTTTGAAAGGCAAAAATTGAATACAGTTCATTATACCTTTCCTTTGTTTCCTATAGTTTGAACTGTGTTTTGGGCCTTTAGAATATTAATAGTGTCCAAAGTTTCTTGTGAACATTAATTTTGGAATTATTCATATCACCCTCTCTTTCATCACAGTTGTCAGAACACCAAGCTTCTAGTTTTGCTGCAAAATTAAAGGAGGAATTACTTGGTGACAGGGAAAGTTCTTGGTCAGATGTTACATTTCAAAAGAGAATGCCAAAATTTACTGAAAAAAATTCAAGAAAAATGTAAATATTATAAACTGGTGTTATATATTTCCCAATGCCTGCTATCATTTTATATATGTACAAAATTCCCATTTTCATTATTTTTAGAGTATTGTTTCTAAGAGAACTTTTAAGCATGTAAGTGCTTTAGATCTATATCTTGTCTATATAGGCACTTGACATACACCATTCAATTCTGATCATAATAATTCCATGTGATCAAGTGAATAGAGATAAGAATCAACTTTTAGATTAAACTGTGTCAAATAAAGGAAGTTAGACCAAATCGATAGTTTTGTGACCTTAGACAGGTCACTTGACTTATCCATGACTGAGTTTTCTCTTTAGTAAAATGAGAGAGTTGAAACAAATCTCACCTATCCTCTACAGTTCTAACAGGCAAGGATTCTGTGACATTGAGCATAAGAGATAGATGAGTTGACAGTCTTCAATAATGAGGCATCTGGGTTTCATAGTATATAAGAGTGTTAGACCTAAAATCAGCACATTAATCCAAATCTGGCTTCAGACAATTAATAGCTGTAGGAATCTGTACAAACCACTTCACCTCTGCCTGCCTCAGTTTTCTCACCTGTAAAATTGGATTTGTTGCAAGGCTAAAATGAGACAGTATTTGTGAATTGCTTTATAAGCCTTAAAGTACTGAATAGAAGTGCTTAAAGTAAAAATTAAATAAAGTAAATAAAATAAAGTAAAAATTTTAAAGTAAAAAAAATTCCTAGTATAGGAAATCACCACACTGGAAGTTCTTTACATTTCACTTTTACTTCACCAATTCAAATTTGCATATAGATTTATCTATAAAAATTATCAAGATTGTTCCAAACAGAATCTGATTGATTCAATTTTTCATGGTCTTAAGCCTTTAGTGTTTTCAGAGATTTAATTTGTTTTATAAGTACATATTCTGCAGTTATGAATTCATGGATCTGGACCAGAAGAAAAGTAGTATCCAAGTGGAAAGGAATTTTCCATCATTTCCTCTAAATTTTAATGTTGGTCAATGTTACCTAAGACAGAAGTAGAAAAATATTGATAAAGTGATAATGCCAGTTGCTAAAAATATGAAATACTGATGGAGGTTAATGTCTACCATAAGGAGAATAGTAAAACTGTCACTTTGTGTTTTTTCTATGTCTAGATTGGCCAGTCTAGTCATATATTTGTTTTGATGAAGACACTAAGAGACAGCATGATATAGCACAAAGTTGGTGGACTTGGAGTACTCACGCACCTTGATTCCGGAGTGACTCCCTCCTTACTGGAGTGGGGCAAATAACTTAAACTCTCTGAACCTCAGTTTCTCTATCTGGAAAGTGAGAATAATAGATGTTCTACATACTTTTGTGATTATGAAATGTGATGTTGTGCATGACCGTTACTTACAAACTGTAAAACACAAACACAAAATTGTTATCTTCCTTTATTGAAGCTACTAGTGCCTGTCAATAAATGTATTTAGATTTTCATAATCATGTTCAAATTTCATACAGTTTACATTTAGAAACAACAACAGGAGCAGGACCCATCGGCATCATGGAAAGAACCATGGTATAGGATTGAGACATCATGAAGTGAATCCCAATTCATCTGTGTGTTTTGACTCCTCTGTACCCTAGTTTTCTCTTCTTTAAAATGGACTCAATTATACTTTCTTTGTAAATATCACAAGGCTGTTGTTATGATAAAATGAGATAATATATATTGAAGCATCTTTTAAACTGTAAAGTGCTATGCATGTGTAAGAGATTATTGTTATTTAATAGTGACAACTAAAGTCAAAGAAAAGAGTCTTTCCAGGATTTCCCAAAGTCTTTACCCCAAACTTCAGCATCTCAAAACTGCGCTAAAACTTTTGAGATACCCTGAATTAATCTAACAAAAGTAGAAGTCTCAACAAAACTCTATTTCTGATTCACGAATTTGCTTTTTGTATTTTTCTTCTCTACCCATTAGTTATTTTGAGTTGCCTAGATTTAAGTCTTATGTTATTGTTTTCCTGTGGAAGGAAAGTATTTAGAAGGAAAAAGGAGTATCTCCAAGTTGTGAAGACTTGAGTTAAAATGATGAAAGGTAGATTCATTGGATTCTGTTTGGGACAATCTTGTGGCACTTCAATTTTGTATTATTTTGGGGCAAACATACCCATGCATTTAAAGCGGAGAAGTAGTTAAGACTCCTTATAGAATTTAGGAGGATTGTGTCCTTCCTTTAGTCTTGTAATTTTGACTCTCCTACTTCTGAGAAGGACATGATGATGGTAATATGTCTGCCTCACAAGGGTATTATAACAATTAATTATCCTGTGAAAGTAAATGTGTCATATAATTATGATCTACTCACTCCTTTCAAACAGAACTATATATTTATGAGTAATTGACTTAATTTTTCCTTTCCTTGCTTTGAAATCCAATTAAACAAAGTATCAGTCATAGATTCCAAGATTTTTGGGGAAATAAAAAAAATCTCTTTCTATCTTGTATCATACTTATTTGTATGTATTTTATGTTCTTTCTAATAGACTAGAAGCTGCTAGTGAGGAAGTACTGCATAATGTTTTATATTTGTATCCTAAGTGCTTAGTACAGTGTTGAATATTGGTAGATACTTAAAATATTATTTAATTGGTATTATTTCATTGATGCAGGAAATTCCTGATAAAGAAACCTTCTTTGCCAGTGCAGTTGCTCTATAATTAATAATTTTAGAGAGGCTAAATTCAGCAAATATTTATTAAGGGCCTACTATGTGCAAAGCACTTGGGATCAAAAAAGAAAAAAAGATAGTTTCTCTACCCTCCAGGAGTTTACACGGGTCATATATTCATTATGTGTCATAGATGAAACTTTAGCCTGGGTTTTCCTGATGCTGGAGCCAACTTTCTGTCTCTTACACCAAATTTCCTCTCCGAGACACTTAAACATTTATTTAACTGAGTTGTTGAAAAGTTAGGACAGTGCAACAACTGTTGCAACTTATTGACTACACAATTCAAATCTACTCTTGACCTTATGGACTTGAGGGATCTTATGATCCCAGGACCATAGATTTAGAGTTGGAAGGGACCACTCTCCCATCTTACAAATGAGAAAACTGAGGCTAGCTTAAGTAACTTTCACAAGATCACATATGATGAGCTCAGAAGTAAGATTTTAACTCGGCCAAGATATTTCCAAGTTTTGCTTTTAAATATATTAAAAGTAATCCCTTAAGAGGTTTTATTTTTTATTTATTTATTTTTTTTTGGTCAAATCAAGAAGCATTTATTAAGTGCTTACTACGTGCTAGACATTTGTCTATGTACTGGAGTTACAAAGAAAGTAAAAATTAGTCCTTGCTCTCAAGATGCCCATAGTCAGTGTACAAATGAGCTATACAAAGGACAAATTGGAGCTAATCTCAGAAAGAAGGCACTAAGGAAATGGAGGACTGGTAAAGGCTTTTTAAAAAAAAATTATATTTTTTCTGGGTTATATATGTATTTTCATGCAAAACATTTCAATATTATTTTTAAGTGAATTATCATATAAAACCCAAACCCCCAAAACAAAAGCCCAAATAAACAGGTGAAAAATTGTATGTTTTCATCTGCATTCCAACTCCAACAATTCTTTCTCTGGAGGTGGATAGCATTCTTTGTCATAAGTTCCTCACAATTGTTCTGGAATATTGTATTGCTGAGAGTAAGTAAGTTTATCATAGTTGATCATTACACAATATTGTTATTACTGTGTACAATGTTCTTCTGATTCTGCTTATTTCACTCTGCATCAGTTCATGAAGGTCTTTTCAGCTCTTTCTGAAATCATCCTGCTCATCATTTCTTACAGCACAATAATACTCTTTTACCATCTTAAACCACAATTTGTTCAGCCATTCCCCAATTAATGGACATTCCCTCAATTTCCAGTTCTTTGCCACCCCAAAAAGAGCAGCTATAAATATTTTTCACAAGTAGGTCCTTTCCCCCTTTTTTGGTCTCTTTGGGATACAGAAATTTTAAGAGATTTTAGAAGCAGTGGCAGCTAGATGACTCAGTGGATTAAATGTCAGGTCCAGAAACAGGAAGTCTTGGGTTCGAATCTAGATTCAGACACTCCCCTGCTGTGTGATCCTGGGCAAATCACTCAACCCCAATGCCTAACCCTTATTGCTCTTCCGCCTAGGAACCAATACACATTACTGACTCTAAGACAGAAGGTAAGGATTTTTTAAAAATTATAAAAGCAGCTCAGGACTTCTGTGAAGACTATAGTGTTAAAACAAATAGCCCATTTGTCTCTTTCCTCTATTCAACCAATATTTCTAAAAATGAAAATTACTAAGCAATTTTAGTGAATCTATTGGGGAAAAGAAGGTAGAATAACTTCTAAATAATGAACTAAATGAAAGTAATGATGATGATGGCAATAGTTTACAATCTATTTAGATACAATTGTGTTTTCCCATCCCTGTAATAAATATAGGAAAAATATTCTTTTTTACCCATTAATGACTGTAAAAGTTTAGGTCCTAAATGTTATCACAGAAATGTATTACAGTACAAAAAGAAAAAAGATGGGAGGATCATGTAGTTAACAATCCAAACACTCCATTGTTATCCATGTGTTGCTGAAAGGATGATCAGAAAAAGCTTCCAGAACATTGGTGGATCTCCTGTGGTAGATTTCTTAAGAATAAAGAACTTGTGCAAGTAAGCAGTCAAGGATGGTTTATGATCTGCATTTTTGAAGAAGGTAATCATATTGCCAAAATTATAGATGTTTGAGTTTATGTCCTCTCACCTCCCTGTCCCAAGTCTCTCAAGAAAAATTCTACCAAATTCTATTTATTACACAAATATGGCATTGATATCTAAGCCAAGAAGAAAAAAAAGTAGAGAAAGAAAACTATAAACCCACCTCCTTAATGAATATTGGTGCGAAAATTTAAATAAAATACTTATAAGGAGATTGCAGTGATATATCACAAGGATCATACACTATACCAGGTGAGTTGTTTTTTCTTTTTTCTTTAACCAGGAATGCAGGGAGGGATGGTTCAATATTAGAAAAGGAAAACTATCAGGATAATTGACCATATCAATAACAAAACCAATAGAAACTATATGATTGCCTCCATAGATGCAGAAAAAGCTTTTGACAAAATACAATGTCCATTCCTATGAAAAACACTAACGAACTAAGTTGTTAGTACTCTCTCTAGCATTCTTGGAAATTACTTGGGATATAGTTTATATTTACTCGCTAATATTCATACTGTCCCATCTCTCTTCTCAAAAGCATGAGAACTCTTTGAAGTCAGGGATGGGTTAATTTCCGTCTTTTTATACCCCCCATTTAGTATAATGTCTGATATGTAGGAAGCACCTAATTAACTCTTGCTGAATGAATGAATGTGGCAACATATTGCCAATAGTAAGAAGATTTCATTCTCTAGTTTTCTCTTTTTACAGAGTTCAGCTGAGAGGCTGGATGATACAGTGAAAAGAGACCCTTCACTTCAGTTCCCTCATCTGTAAAATGAGAGGGTATGACTACATGGCCTCTGAGGTCCCTTTCAGAGCTCTATAAGTCTATCATGACTGCCACACTTGGACTCAGTACATTTGGATTCTACTCCTGGTTCTGACCCTTACTGGCCACGGTTAATATATTATACTTATCTAGACCTCAGTTTTCTCATCTGTTAGTTGAAGCTATTAATATTGTGATCTCTCTCTCTGAAAGGGTTACTGTGAGAAAAGCACTTTTAAGCCTTTCAAACCTTATGTTGGTGTGAGTTGTCATTATTGTTAGGTTGCTCTCTCATTCTCTCTAATAGGATGAAAAAATATATCTTCTAGGATTTTTTTTATTCTGCAGGGGAAAGGGGCACAGATATAATTCTATTCTTTATTGCAATAGTCTGAAATATAATTATCTGGTTGCTTCCCCCTCCCCTATAAGTATCTGGGATATTTTTCTCTTCTGACTTTGTGCTTTTACTTTTTACTCCCTCACTCTCCAGGATGCTGAACTTTTTGCTTTTATTATTTGGGCCTCCACTGCTGCCGTCAGATTTTAGTTATTACTTTACATTAAAAAAGACATTTTAAACGTGCTGCAAGACAGATGTCTAGTGCTTTATAGTTGTTGGGTTGTTTTTTTTTTTTGTTGTTGTTGTTGTTTGTTTTGTTTTGGTAAAGTGTGAAGTTTGGCTTGCCTGTGTTCAATAGGTAAAGGGATATAAAAAGCCACATGGCTGCCTATAAGCCAGTTTGCAAAAATTAATGCCAAATTATCTTTGGAAATTGCTGGCACAGCTGTGGTTTTCAGTAAGGCTTCAACCCACAACTCTGCTGACTTAAACTTTTCATTTCTTATTAAAAAAAAACAATTTAGAAGTGCTAAATGACTCTTGATTTTACTCCCCCTGCCCCCCGAGTCTATAAAAATAAATGTGAAACATTGGGTCTTCATTGATGAAGCACTGTTAGATGCTGCTGCTTTTTCTGGGATGGCTGAAGAAAGACATAATTTAAATTTGTGACATAAGGCAGGAAAGGAAGGCAGAATATTCACACAACAATCATGTTTTAAGCACCAGTCTTAAGTGAGGTGGAGTGACCAGGATTTTACCCCAGGGTATTGAATTCCAAGGGCCCCGACATGATTTAACTCCTTTCATACACTGGGATGAGCTCTTCTTCCTCTCATCTTTGCTAACCTTCTCTCTTCCACCTCTTCCTCTCCATGCAGGCCACCGAGGCAGCTTCATACCCGTGTCCTTGGCTCTTTGTTTCTCTCTGCGTGCAATGGTGTCCTGTCCCCTCATGTTAGCAGTAGATGCCTTTAGATGCCTTTTGTGCCACTTACCTTGGGTACAAAAAATTCCATCCTATGGTTCTGCTCAGCAGTTCCTACATCCTCACAATTGAACTGGTTGTAGAGGATACAAAAATAAATAGAGTTCCTGCCTTCATGAAGCTTACAATTCAGTTAAGAAGGTCAGACTCTGCCTGGGGTTCTTAACTGTTTGTGATTCCTTTGGCAATTTGATGGAGCTTTTGGGTACCTTCTCAGAAAAATGTTTTAAAATGCATAAAATAAAACACATAGCTAATAAAGGAAGCCAATTATATTGAAATATTGTTCTCAAATATACACATGTACATACATAATATACACTTATGCATATAGTAAAATGTATGTGTGTGAATATATACATACATGTACATGCATGTATATATTCTATTTACAACTCCCCAGTTAAAAACTACTCATGAAAAAAAATTTATAATGCATTTCCAAATATCTACTCTAAAAGGAATAGATACAATGGGTTCAATGAGCCTAGAAGAGAGATTATAGTTTGGATAATCAGGGAAAGATGGAGCACTTGGCATTTGAGATGACCTTTTAGGAATGGTTAAGATTTAGGTAGGTGGAAATGGGAGAGAAGGCATTCAGAGAAAGTAGCATGAACAGTGGTGAAAAATGTAGGGAGGGAAGTAGAGGAGACTAGAAAGGTCATTTGGGATCCAGTTTTAGAAGTCCTTGACTCCAAAGTTGTGGAATTCTGAAGGCAATGAAAATTCTTTACATATTTTTAGGAGAATGACATGCATAGAGATTGGCCATGTAAGTCTTTTAAAAGAGGTTATGATAACCTCTTTTTAAAGGAGATTCTAATATGGCAAAGCAGTATGTATAGAACGATCACTTCAAGTCAAGAAGATCTGAGGTCGAGTGTTATCTCTGATACTGGCTGTGATTGTAGGAATATCATTTCATCTCTCTGGTGCTTGTTCAACTCTCCAAGATTTACTAGGTTAGAGACAGGTTGTAATTTGTGTTGAGTAGGGTGTACTTTTCTTTTAACTCTTACATTCTGCTTTTGATACTCTGTATTAGTTCCAAGGCAGAAGATCAGTAAGGGCTAAGCAATGGGGGTTAAATGACTTGCCCAGGATCACACAGCTAGAAAATGTATACGGCCAGATTTAAATTGAGAATCTCCTGCTTCTAGGTCTGTAGGGTGTTCTTATATCCACCACAACACAGCTCCTTAACATTGTGATAAAGAAAAGTCAAACAAGGCATTTTTCTTGAGATCCAACCCAATGCTTCAAAACTCTTGTTGTCTTATTAAATTCCTTAAAAGTGAGAAGGTATGGCATAGTGGAAGGAGTGCTGAATCTAGAATCAGAGGACCTATGTTCAAATCTCATTGTCTCACTTACTACCAACATGGCCTTTACAACTTTGCCCACCTCCTCTGGGCCTGTTTTGTTGTCTCTAAAATGAGGGGATTAGATCAGATGACCTATTAGGCCCCATCTAGCTCTAGATTTTTTCTTTATTTCGACAAAAACTCTCCAGTTGTAATAACTTGGGTTTTGAAAGCCACAAAATTAGGGCAGCTTTGTCCCACTTAAGACAGCATGACCTTGGACAATTTGTTTAATTTCTCTGGTCCTCACTTTTCTCATCCATCAAAAGAGAAGTTTGAATGAGATGACCATTGAGGTCCCTTCAAACTGCAAGATTCTGTTATCTTCAAAAAGTCCATAATTATCAAGAGAGAATGATATTATGCACATGGTGTTCTGGGCAGAATGTCCAATACTTCAGTAGAACTAATAATGTGGCCCCCAGGATTGATATCTTCATTTGTTGGGGTAATAAATTGAAATACACATGAGAGATTCCATTAGTTCTCACTTATTGAGCATCTGTTGGGTGTGTGAGACTGTAGTGGGCATGTTGTCTTGGCTAAAAGATTAACCAAGGAGGGAAATCTAATCTATTATTAGGAAGACATTGGCTCATTTAATGGAAAAAAAAACCATTCTCATGATATGCATGCTGTTAATTTACATCTTCATGTTTTCTTTGAAGTATGTTGGTTCAGTTATCCCATATAAAAGGCCCTGCATTCTAATTTTGTCTCTACTACCACACCTTGAAAAGAGATCTCTTTGTTTTCTGGAATTAACTAGGAATTTCTCAACAAATAACTAACGCAGGAACTTAACATCTATAAAAAGTAGCACATTTATTCAGAAGCTGTTAACCATTGTTATATCAAATACCCTGAATATTGAGATTTTTCTTAAAACCAATGACAGTTCTGTGAAGACTGGTAGTTGGATTTTACAATTGGGTTCAAAAAGCCTGGAACCAATGACCTCCCCAAAGGTAGTTCCTTTGTAGCATACAATCCCTGATCTGGACATAAGTATGATTGCTCTTCCTTTTCTTTCCTGGAAATCTCCATGCCTCATTTTAAGATTCCCAGACTCTTCCTCCTGTGGATTACATCAACCAAGCACTCAGTAGATTTTCGTAAGGGCTAAGTTCATTGGTTAGTACCCTACTACATAATGGATGTTCACTGGTCTGAGAAAGAGAGATATTAGGTAATGAAGGTGATTTAAAGAAAAGATAATAGTAACTTAAAAAAAAGAAAAGAAAAAGTGTTCCTGAAGAAAAGACCCCAACTGATGGGTTCAATTTTTATCTCTATGTAGGAGACTTTCAGATTTATATATCTTTCTCTGTCTTTTCCTAAGCTCCAATTCTGTATCACCAATTGCCCATTCAGCATTTTGAGATAGATATCCCACAGGCATCTCAAACTCAACACACCCAAAACAGAAAAACCTTTCATAGTCTAAACTTCCCTATTTCTATTATTTTTATATTCGCATTATTTTTCTCTACTCTCCCTTTCTTTCCAGTCTAGCAAAGGTTCTTATCACCTCTCACCTCTAGCAAACTATGCCAGAATGATTTTTTACATTTTCAAATAAAGTTTTATTGTATTTAGAAATGTAAAAGCCATTCCTACCTCACCAGCTGTATAAAAACATGTGGCAGGCAGGATTTGGTCCTGCTGTAGTAGTTGGCTAGCCCCTGGTTTCAACTATTGCAAGAACCTTCTGGTTGGTCTCCCTGCCCCAAGTTTCCCCCAACTTTAATCTTTCCTCCATTCAGCTGCCAAGATAATTTTCCTAAAGCATAGGTATGACCATTTTGTTCCCCTAACCAGTAAGCTTCAATGCCTCTCTGTGACCTCGAGGATCAAATAGCTATTGGGCATTAATAAAGACTTTTGCATACTTTCCTTAGCCTATCTTTCCAGCCTTTTTCACACAGCTCCGTCTTGTGGAAGGGCCAAACTAGCTCTCTTGTTGTTCTTTACCCATAGCATTCTTTCTTCCTTCTCTGTGCTTCCCCCCCCCCCCATTACCTAGGATTCATTTCCTTTTCCTAGCTACCTCTTAGAAACTCCAGGGTCCTTTAAGCCCACAACTGCTACTGCCATCTCTTCAACTCCTTCCAAATTACCTTGTCTATCTTGTGCATGCACACACACACACACTCACTCTCACATATCTTCTTCCACCAGACTATAAGTTTCTTGAGAGGAGAAACTGTTTCATTTTTGTCTTTATATCTCCACTGCCTACCACTGGGCTTGGCATAGAGTAGGTACTTAATAAAATAAATGTCAATTGAGTAATTTAAGGTTCAGGAACCTTGATTTCTCCTCTCAGTGCCTGAGAGATTTCCCACAGCCTCATCCTGTGAACTCAGAGATTACTGTGTCCATTTGTGAAATGTGGTTAATAATATGTTGCTCTGCTTACAAGGTTCATAAAGAGGAATCAGCGGAGTGTTTCACAAATATTTGGTCTGGATTGTTGATTTCATCAGCATGGGTAAATCCTACAGTGAAGATTCTCTCCCTTGATGCTGATGGGTAACTTGTCTCCAACTTTCAGTCTTAGAGTAATGGTTCTCAAAGAGTAAGCATTAGCATGCCAATGTTTTGAAAGTTTTGGCTTAGCCCGCTATCACCAGACTTCCATGTTTCCCAATTTCCTGTCACAGCTCCTCTTCTCAACTTAGCATTGATAAGGTCATAGAAACAGCTGTTATCTATGGAGGCACAAATTCTGGAAAAGTAAAGAAGAGGGATATGTCCATCAGATAGTTGGGATGTCAGCACTAGAGTTCAGAAGAAAGATTTGGACTGGATAATCATCTGCATAATACTGAACAGTGAACCTTCTCTGGCCCTCTCACTCTCATTCTTGACACTTTGCTTTTATTAAAGTAGTCTCATCACATTAACGTTTTGATTTTCACCTCCATATTGACTTTATAATTCACAAAAAACCCAGTTCTTCACACGAATTGTTTAGTCATTCTTCCCTTATTTTTTTGCAATTGAGTAATAATATAAGACTTCATGATGAATTGCACTGAATTTTTTTTAAGATTCAGCTATTATCCTTTCCAAGATCTTTTTAATGAAAATTTTATCATTTGACAAATTAATTCCCCTCCCAACTTCATGTCATCTGCAGATTTGATAAGCATGCTAACATCCAAGTTACTGGTAGTTTTGTTTTGTTTTGTTTTTTAAACTGATAGGGATTTTTTTTCCAAAGTAGAATGAGGTCAAGAGAATGCTCTTGGTACTATTCCATCAAAGTCTTTCCTCTGGGTTGTTATTGGATCGTTAATTACTAGTTCAAGAACTAAAGGGCCTTCAAACAGAATGATATTGTATAAGAATCAAGTTCATGTAGGATGAAATTTGGCCACACCTCAGGGATCATCTATAAATTATGAAATGAACTGAGAAGGAATTGATTTCTAGAAGTTGGAGCAAGCATGACTTATCAACACATCACTGCAGAGGAACTACCTAAGAGGAGAAAGGCAGGCTTTGGGGATCAGACTCATCAGAGGAAATGAGATAAGGATCCTCAGAATTATACTTAATCTTGGGTTCTCATCATTCAACCAGTTCTGAAATCACCTAATCATACTATTATGCAACTCACTTATCTTTAAAGAATTGAAATATTTGTCAAATTAATTATTGTTTTTTGTGTAAACTATGCTAATTACATTTTTCCATTGTACTCACCCTACCTGCCCAGAAAATGTGGCATGGCTTTTTTTTAATGTACCAGTGCTAACTTTAGTGGTTACCTTTGTGATTTCATAGTAGTTGCATTTTATATGGTCTAAACTTATCTCACCTCAGATGGTACTCCATCTTCATTATTTCTTCTGGTAGTGGCAAGTTTGAGACAGGATTACATTGAATTTATGCTTTTGGCAGTTGCTATCCCCAACTCATATTTTGAATGTTGACCTACAGTTTCATTAAACAGATAATGCTACAATGAAGGATGAGTTCTGTGCTTTGGTCACATCCTAGTTCTTGACCTTTTCTACCAGGATCTGTCTATGTTTTTAAGGCTTAATAATATATGGATGTGTTCCCAGAGAATTAGCCAAGTACAACTCTCAGGACACAGACATGATGTAGAGATTGGTTTTCAAAGTGTGGTTGGAGGACCCCTGGGGTCCCAAAGACCTTTTCAGAGAGTCTGCAAGTTCAAGTCTCTTTTCATAACAATACTATGATGTTATTTGCCTATTAAGATACTTCTTCCTTTTCCAACTATATATCTGTGTGAGGCCAGGTTTTCTTCATATATTTCCTCCACAACAACATATTGCAACAGATTGAATGCAGAAGCAGATATGAGAATCCAGCTGTCTTCTATTAAGTCACACATTAAAGAGATTTGCAAAAATATGTAAAACAATGTCATTCTTCTCACTAAATGTCTTTGTTTTGGAAAATATAGTTTTTTTCATGAAGTATTATTTGGGTTAATTTGAGATAGGCTTATTTTTTAATCTGAGTTAATTAAAAATTTATCCATTCAATTTCTTATAAAATAAATATTTATATGTCACATAAACCAAAATATTTTTTTCTTTAATAATTTTTAAGTGTTACATGTTAAATATCTCTGGCAATAGTGGATTAAGAACTAGACATAGTCAGTTAACTTACTTGCATTGCTTGTATGATCTTGAGCAAGTAATTTCTTTTCTTAGACAAAAATTTGGTGGTAGAACTTAATGTCTTTCATAGTCCTTTCTAGATCTGAGACGTCTATAGACCATAAAAAGCAGCTTTTGAGTTTAGAAATGTTATAATCCAAACTTCTCATTTGACAAGTGAGGAAAATGAGTATTAGAAGAGAGGAAGTAACTTCTTCCAAGAACATAGAGAGGATTAATTTGTATAGCTCCTTTGTTCAAACTGAATGGTCTTCCCATAATATCATCAACCTCTTGTCTCAGTCTGGGTCTTTTGTACATAGAGATAATATCTATGTTGAACTTGGTGAAAGACTTTGTAGACTTGTTCCTGTAGTAGCCATTTGTTCAAATCTATACAATTCATCTAAAATGAAATTATAGAATTAAAAACTTGTGATAGGTATGTTAGAAAGAGTGTATGTAGCTACAATTGAGTCTTACTTCTGTCTCCTCTCCCCCACCATTATCTCTTTTTACAAATGGAGGGTCTTCAAATTTCAAACTCCTTTGATCTTTTTAAAAGATCTTAACATTGGATTTTTTTTAAAAAGCTGCTTTCATACAGTCCTTACTTTTTCCCTCCCCTATTTAAATCATATCTACCAGCAACTAAGTTATTTTACAGTGATGTGTGATTACTAAAAGTCTGAGAAATCAGAAATAAACACTTGCAACTTCAGTCTGTTGCTGCAGTGTGGCAATCATGAGCCTTTCTGCACAACAGATGCAGAATCATAAAAATAATAAAATACCACAAGTTTATAGAAATATAAGTAATTGTACATATATAAATATATATTGCATTGCAGTTTACATATTGCTTTAGGTAAAGAACCTCATTTGAGAAGTGCATAGCTCATTAAGACTTTAATACTTTATTTTTGTAGTTGTTAAATTCATCAAAACATCACATCTGCAGTGAACCTGGTTTTGGCAGCTGTTGTGTAAGTTAGCTTGTCTCAGCTGAAATCTTTTAGAGGGAAATTCTTGGATCGCTTTAACCCTCTCCCTAGTAATAAAAGAATTCACTTAGACACAAGTATGAGGACACTGGTGTGGTCTGAACAAAATCAAAGCATCTTCAGATTGGTATATATAAAGTCATTTAGTTCAACTGTGTCTAAAGAGAAGTTCCCTCTTCAACATATAATAGTGATAATTCATACGTGCAGAAGTTCTCCAGTGATAAAGATCCTACTGAAGCAATTCATTTTACTCTAGCAGAGCTTGAATTGTTAGGAAATTAGTTTTTCTTCTTATATCAAGCCTAAATCTCTCCTTTGTATTTCCACATTTTGTTCCTAGTTCTGCTTTCTAAAAGGCCAAGCAGAACAAGTCTACTCTTTTACGTGTGAAAGGTCTAGCAGGCTGCTTTATCAGTTTCTTTGACTAATCTCAGTATGGCATGATCCTTCACATCCTTCAAGATTCAGTTCAAGCATCAATGCTTATGTGAAGAAGTCTTTCTTGATCCTTCAAATTCAAGTGTCTTCCTTCCCATCATGTCACAGTGAATAGAAATCTCTCCTTAAAGAAGCCCTGGTACCACTACAGGTCTGTATCCCAGAGAGATTTAAAAAAGGACACTCATCAATTGTCAGTGTCTTAAGTATTATGAACAAGGCAAGGATCTAGGATGATTCCAAGGGACTCATGATGAAAAAGGAAATCCACCTTCATAGAAAGAACAGATGGAGTCTAAATACAGAGTGAAATTTACCATTCTTCAGTTTATTTCCTTTATTAATCGCCCCCAGTGTAAGAAATGCATGTCTTGGTTCACAGCATGTCAATGGGGAAATATGTATTGTATGATAATATGTGTAAAATCTATATCATATTACCTGTTTTCTTGGGGAAGGGGGAGAAGCAGCCATAGCGGGAAAAACAATGGGATGTAGATTTTAGGATATAACTAATGTGAGAATTTGTTTCTCTTGGATAATCATATTTATAATAATTTATTAAATATTTGTAACAAATCGTATGCATTATATTGTGCTTCATGTTATATTATGCTATATATAAAAATAATAATAAAAATGGAAAATGACCTATTTGTACAAAAATAGCTATTGGCATTTTTGTGGGAGCAAAGAATTGGAAATTGAGGGTTTGGTTTTTTTTTAGAAAAAATTTTCCATGGTTCCATGATTCATGTTCTTACTCTATTCCCCTCAACCCCCCCCCCAATCCCCGTAGCTGATGTGCATTTCTACTGTTTTCTTTATGTGTCATTGATCAAGACCTATTTCCATATTATTAATATTTACAGTAGAGTGATCATTTAGAGTCTACATCCCCAGTCATGTCCCCATCAAACCGCGTGATCAAAGAAATGTTTTTCTTCTATGTTTCTACTCCAACAGTTCTTTCTCTGGGTGTGGATAACGTTCTTTCTCATAAGTCCCTCAGAATTGTCCTGGATCATTGCATTGCTACTAGTAGGGAAGTCCATTACATTGGATTGTATCATAGTGTATCTGTCTCGTGTATAATGTTCTCCTAGTTCTGCTTCTTTTGATCTGCATCAATTTCTGGAGGTCTTTCCAGTTCACATGGAACTCCTCCAGTTCATTATTCCTTTGAGCACAATAGTATTCCATCACCAACAGATACCACAATTTGTTCAGCCATTTCCCAATTGAAGGGCATCCCCTCATTTTCCAAATTTTTTGCCACCACAAAGAGTGCAGCTATAAATATTTTTGTACAGGTCTTTTCCCTTATTATCTCTTTTGGGTACTATGGCTAGATCAAAGGGCAGACAGTTTTTTAAGGCCTTTTGGGCATATGTTGAATTTAATCTTGTTAGAATTGGCCTGTCATTTCTATCCCATTAAGAAAATTTTGGATCTTTTGCAGTCATACAACATATTAATTATGTTTTCCAGTTTTGTATATGTGCCTATAATGTACTGATCAAAATGCGACATAATAGAAACCCATCATTACGGTCCTAGAGCATTCTATTAGATACTTCTTTTCAGACTAATGTTGATCTGTTAATCATTATTCTTTGGTGCCAGATATTCAACCACCTCTATGTTCTACTGTTATCTACCCCATATCTTTCTGTTTTATCTACAAGGCATTCTGAAAGACTAAGTCAATACATAATTTACTAGGATCCAGGTAAGCCATGTCTGTGGTATTCTCTTGGTCTACTAGTCTAACAAACTTGCCAAAAAAGGAAATGCATTTTGCCTGGCTAAAGCTATTTTTGATGAACCCATGATGGGTCTTGGTGAACATTGCTTCACTTTCTAAATGCTTACAGGCCATCCCTTTCTTTGTTTAATATTCTGTGGATGTCACTACAACAGTTAAGCACTTCTTCTGATAGTCTTGAGGCAATCTTTTCTAGTCATCTCTGTAATCATGTAAAAAGCTCCTTTTTCTGCCATTTTTATGCATTAGTTATTATTGGTAACATGCTGTTGTCTTTTCACAGTCACCATGCATCTTTCTTCTGCTCCTAAGAGTAACCTACAATTGTGACTTTTAAGAGTTTGTGGTGTACTATAATTTATAGCTACGTAGTATCCTTGAGGAAAAACTGGTATTAGAAACATGGGTTTATGTAGCAGTAAGCAGCTAGAAATAATTGACTTCACTATAATTCCCCAGATGAGATCAAAGCTCAATCTCTTCCACTTATAGGCACAACTAATCTTCTGTCTCTAAAATCTGTCCAAAATATGTGTACTAGTGGACTACCTCAGTGGACGACCTGTCAAACTGGCTTTTATTATCTGAAAAATGTCATCTTTCACTGACTTTGTTTTTCCTTTGAGGATTGAGAGGCTAACTTAATTTAAGTGACATAGACTTATTAAGCAAGACCCATAAGATTCTAGGGCTTGGTGAAGTTTGCACAATGTAATCAACTAGAGGACATTTCTGTCAACAGTAAATTCCTTGTCTATTTGTAATTTGTCCAGAAATTTCCATGACACAAGGGAATAGATTTCATCAATTTGTATCTTTTTGTGCCTTAATTTGGGATGATGCAGTAGATTTTTAGAGGGAGGGGTTCTCATTGCTTCTGTCTGCCTTGGAATCTTGTATGATCATAACATAAACATAGGAGATACCTTTTAAAGATAGCCTTTAAAACTTCATTTTGTGACCTCTAACATATCAAGGTATACAAACTGTATTTATATTTAAAAATTCATTGATACCTTTAGATTTTATACTATACATACTTTCTAATGTACCTGTCCATTCCCATATAACTCTGCCTTATAGCAAAGCACAAATCAAACCCAATGGCACTTTGCCGGATGAAGATATTATATTCTGCACCTGTAGTCCAGTGGTCAATGGACATCCGCTTTCCTGTTATTTCCTAGTTCAAAAAATTATGTTTTGTACTTACTTCAGTAGCACGCAAACTAAAATTGAAATGGCACAGAGAAAAATTAGCCTGGTCCCTGTGTAAGAATGACATACAAATTAGTGAAGCATTGTGTTTAAAACAAAAGCTCAATTTTGAGTATTTTGGTGCAATTGGTATTTTCCATTCTGTCTTTAACATCTTTAGAATATATGCCCCTGAGAGATTGTTGGGTCAAAGCATTTGAACAATTTAGCAACTTGTCTGAGATCCATTTATCTTCATGGTCATGTATTAGCTTATGTCTGTCTTAATTTCAAAAGTGAAGCAAAATATTTCTTGTGGCTGTTGGATGTTTATTGAAATCTAGTTTCTTAAATCTATATCTCTCATCCTATGATCCTCATTACATGAAGGCATTTGGAAATTATCAGTTCATCATTATCTAAGATCATTGAGTGATGTCATTCTCCCAGTCCTCTAGACTCACACCCCCCTCCAACTCTTTACTTGTACTCACCTAATATATCCAATATGTCACCAAGTTTTCTCATTTCTTGTCATGTTGTGTCTTCAGAACATTGTTCTTATTCATAGGCTTTCCTCTGATACCTGCCAGGCCCTGGTACAAGCCCTCATCATTTTATGCCTGGACTATTGCAACAGCTTTCTGTTTGACCTTGACTCCTTAAGTGTCTTCCTTTTTTAATTCATTCATAAATATTTGTTAAGTACCCTACTGTGTGCCAGGCTCAGTGCTAGTTGCTGGGGATATAAAAAGGGGGCAAAGGACAGTCCTTGCCCTTTAAAATCTTCAAGTCCAGTGGAAGAAATAGCATGCAAATAAATAAATATACAAAGCAATCTTATGTACAAGATAAATAGGGAATAATTAAAAGAGGGAATGCACTGGAATCGAGAAGGGCTGGGGAAGACTTCCGGTAGAAACTGGGATGTTAGATGGGACCTAAAAGATGCCAGGAAGGTTGGTAGTTAGAGTAGAAGAGGGAGAGCATTCCAGGCATGGAGGACAGCTAAGGAAAATGGAGCATCTTTTTCATGGAATAGCCAGGAGGCCAGTGTTACTGGACTGAATGGTATTTGTTGGGGAATAAGGTATAAGAAGATTGGAAAGATTGAAGGGAGGTAGCTTATGAAGGGCTCTGAATGTCAAACTGATCATTGAACCTGGAGATGAGAGGAAGCCATTGGAGTTCACTGAATGATATGATCAGATTTGTATTTTAGGAAAATCACTTTAGAGGCTAAATGAGATTTAGATTAAAGTGGGGAAATACTTGAGGCAGGCACACTCACCAACCAGCCATTACAATAATCCAGCCATGAGTTGATGAGGGCTTGCAACTGAGTAAAGAGAAAGGGATAGCATTAAGATAGGTGCTAATATCTCTATTATATATTTTATAAATCAGGAAACTGAGGCACAGAGATGCTAAATGACCTACCCAGGGTCATGTAGCTAGTAGGTATCTGAGTCTGGATTTGAACTCTGAACTTCTGGAAAAAAATGGTAAGTACTAACTAGTTTACAGGATAAGCCCCCCAGGCCAATAATAAGACCAGATTCTAACATCAATTCTTAGAGGATCTAACTCAGTCAATCATTTTTGCCTCTCTGAACCTTGGTTTCTTTATCTGTAAAAAGGAAATGATAACAATTGCCCAGCTCATATAGAGAGGGCTTCAGTGAGATTTGGATCAGACAAAAAATGTAAAAGTAAAGAAAAAGTAAAGAAAGCTGTAAAGTGATAAACAAATGGCAGGTTGTTATGAAAAGAGGCAGAATTGGCTTAGCTTCCCCTCTGCAACCTCTAGTTGTGAGCAGCTCTATGAGTTTTAGTATAATAACTTTGCTTTTCTTTGCTGAGAGAGAGAGTGAAAGGGTGGAGAAGCTAGCTAATAGAAATCTCCAATAATTCCTGCAGAAATTATTGCAAAGATTGCAAAGGTTTCTTCTCCACAAAAGCTGACAGGTCTCTCCCTGTAATCAATGGCATATCCCTAAAGAAAGGTGTTTGGTATAATTATTACAGCTGGGGTCTGTATATCTATACACTACCGTTCATGTCTTCATATACATTTTAACCTTGTTTAGGAGCATAGAACAAACCTAAGCAATCTAACACAGTAGGCAGCTAAGTTGCCAATGATCAGCATGCCTCCGCTGGTAGTATAAAGGCACCCGCTAAAAGAAGAGGGGGCTTTTATACACCTAAGCAGTGTTATTATGGTCGTGGAATTCACTACCTGGAGTGAGAGGGGTTTTTTATGAAGTTGAGGTCTCTAATGATATTAATGAAAACAGCTAAACTTTCACCTTTATTGGTCTGTTTGGGGCTAGGTATGACATCAATGCCAGCCAATCAAAAATTGCCCCCTTGACTGATATTCTTCAGTCACTTTGTAGAACACAGTAAAACATGTGCTGCTGACATCCTGGAGCAGGTGACTGGAGTCTGGAAAAACATTAACTTGGACGATTCTACATCCTCTCCTAGGACCTGATGAAAAACACACTTCTCCCAAGATTGAGTCTGAATATTAATTCCCACCTGAATTCTGCAGTGGAACATAATTTAAGCAGCTAGCCAAGAGATGAAAAAATGATTCAGAAGTTGGCGTCCGATGTCCTCTCTAAACAAGATGTGTGCTTAGGCAGTGATGCAGCCAGCTTGGATACAGTCATGCAAAGCATCTCATACATTTGGGCCGTGCTTCCATCCCCACCTACCTTATACACCAATCACATTTCATGAGACAGGAAAGGAAACATGGAATAAGATCTTTCTGTACAATTTCTAAATATCTTTGAGTGGCATGACCCACTTGTTTGCCCCTAAGGGATGCCCACATGTCTGATTACTTTTTGTTGAGGTGTTTACCAAGTAAAGAGTGTGAAGGGTAAAAATGTCCTCCACACAGACATGGATGCCAATTGGCAGCATTTACCTACAGATCATACCCTTCCTTTCCCACCTTTTCTGCACCCTTCATAACAAAGTTTGGTTCTAGAGAAGTGCGGTACAGTGGGAGAAGTCCTAAAGAGTCAGAAGACTTGGGTTCAAATCTAACTATGCTTTAGTTTTCTCATCTGAAAAAAGTGATGGGAGTGGGATTAAAGGGCATCTTTAAAAAACACCTTCTAGGTTTGGAATATAGTTTTATAAACCTGTAGCTTTTATTTCTCCTCTTAATTTAACTTCCCTTACTTATAAAAGTACTGAATTGATTTAACTGGTTTTTATTTCCCCTACACTGACTGACACACATTCTCTCTCTCTCTCTNTTGAGGTGTTTACCAAGTAAAGAGTGTGAAGGGTAAAAATGTCCTCCACACAGACATGGATGCCAATTGGCAGCATTTACCTACAGATCATACCCTTCCTTTCCCACCTTTTCTGCACCCTTCATAACAAAGTTTGGTTCTAGAGAAGTGCGGTACAGTGGGAGAAGTCCTAAAGAGTCAGAAGACTTGGGTTCAAATCTAACTATGCTTTAGTTTTCTCATCTGAAAAAAGTGATGGGAGTGGGATTAAAGGGCATCTTTAAAAAACACCTTCTAGGTTTGGAATATAGTTTTATAAACCTGTAGCTTTTATTTCTCCTCTTAATTTAACTTCCCTTACTTATAAAAGTACTGAATTGATTTAACTGGTTTTTATTTCCCCTACACTGACTGACACACACTCTCTCTCTCTCTCTCTCTCTCTCTCTCTCTCTCTCTCTCTCTCTCATGAAATCACAGTGCAACCTATGCCTACGAAGTAAATGGAAGAAGGGAGAGATGCTTGGCTCTTTTGTCTTGATGATTGTAGGAGATTTATGGGACGACTTACTTTTTAGTATTAGTTAGGAGGAGCTACCTTCTTTTCTACAGACTGTACCCCACCCCTGATCCTACCACCTAATAGGGGCCCAAGAACTCAAATCTCTAAAATTTAATGGATAGAGATCCAGGCCTGGAGATGGGAGATCTTGGATTCAAATGTGGCCTCAGACACTTCCTATTTGAGTGACTGGAAAAAATCATCTAACTTCAATTGCCACTCTTCTGCTTTGGAAATGATAGATAATATCAATTCTAAGACAGAAGGTAAAGTTAAAAAAAAAGGATATATATGCTAGTCTGACTTTTCTATGCACTTAATCCAATCAGAATCACAACCCAATCAATGAACTAGCATTTATTAAGTGCCTCTTATGTACCAAACACTATGCTAATTACTGGAGATACAACTATAAAGAATAAAATTCAAAGAACACATATAGGCAAGTTGGTATAGTGGAAAGAGTGCTGGATTTGGAGTGAGAGGATGTGAGTTCAAATGCCAGCTCTACTGCTTATGAACTGTGACCACAGCCAACTTACCTCATTTTCCTTGGCCTCTATTTGTTCATTTGTAAAATGACAAGTTTGGACTAGAATTATTCCAAGGTTTGTTCTTGCTATAAATCTGTGTTCTCATGATTATCATAACTGAGTTACATCCTTTAAGAAAAGTGCTTGGAATTTTCATCTATGATCTCCTACAATTGAGGGGAGTGTTCTTTCTCCCCTCAAATTGCCATGTATTAACTAAGCTGCGTGAATGTTTTATCACTTCAGAAAATACAAATTTCATTGGGTAGGGAGCTATTTTTCATTTTTGCCTTTGTATCTCTAGTGTCTATCACAGTGTTTTTGCATATAGCAGGTGCCTAATAAATGCTAGTTTGAATTTATGATGAAGGCCCCCAAAGAGCAATGTATGTGGCTTCTTTTATTATAAGACAGTTGGGTCTTGGTGAATAAATTCCAGTTTGCCAGTTCCATTTTTTTCTCTAATCATATAAAACAGGGAGAAGAGAATGCTTAGAAATTTAAAGTAACCCCCACCACCCATCCAACTTCTCCACCCCAACCAGCTCTGAAAAAATATTTACTTGCAGACACCAGATTGGAAGTCATTGGTTGGAAACGAAAAACTGAACATTTTTGGAGAATAGCCTCGCCCTGGCTCCAAACTCAAGTGCACATGTTGTAAACCGTCTCACTTTAATATACATGTACAGCATGAGCCAAGAATAGCCTAAGTATGAGGTGTTGAGCCTCAGTATAGGACTTGCCCTATAGGATATGTCTAGTAGTAAAACCTGACACGTGTTAACACTTATCCTGATGATTCTCCACTCCTGCTGTGTATTCCAATGGCAGCTACTGACTGAAGGGTCAGTCAATTGACAAGCATTTATTAATTGCTTAGTATGTGCCAGGCAGTTTGCTAAGTTGTAGGGATGCAATGAAAGGGAAAAATAGCTGCTGCCTGCAAGCACTTGTCATTTGAAGATATAGCTGAGAATCTGCTTATGGTTTCATGCTTTTGCCACCTGTAGCTTAGCTCAGAGTTTTGATATTGACAAAATTAAAAGAAAAACTATTAAAGGAAAGTCAAAAGAGAAACTTGGGCAGAAGCATTGTCTACGTACTGTAGGGACATAATTGTTTTAAAATGTCTCACTTCAGCAGAATGAAAGTTCTGTCTGTTTTTGCTGTTTATCATTCATAAATCTACAAACTCTGATAGCTCATGGGAACTCTAGAGATGATGGCATCCACCCTGCTCATTTGACAGCTCCAGTATTTTGTACTTTCTTGTTGTAGCTTTAAATTAAAAGAAAAGAAATTAAACTAAAGGAAAAATGTAATAAAAAACAGCAGCATTTTAAATTATGTTTAAATAAATGCTTTAAATATCTACCTTCAATAATTTTATTACTTGTATGTTTTGGATTCTGTTCTTCATTTTGTATGGCACTTGCATCTATGAAAAAGAAAAAAAATTGTGTAGTCTTAGCCAAATGGTACCTTGTTTCGTACAAATAGAAAATCAAGAGAATTGTTTCTAGAACCCTTAAAAAAAAGAAATATATATATATATATATATATATATATATATATGTACAGTCCCTCTTGGGCAGATCATTGACAGGTCTTACATTGCTACTGAGTAAATGGCTTTCAGACTTGCTTGAGGAAGCATAGCAGACCATTGTTAGAGATAAAGGATTGTAATTCATGAGCCATTGAAGGGCTTTAGGAATTCCTATTTATCACTCAACACCCCACTTTCCTTCATCCTACATACCCAATCAGTGGCTAGAGCTTACCTTTTCTAACTCAGCATCTCTCAAAACCAACCGCTTCTCTCCTCTCACATAGCCATCACCTTAATTCAGACACTCATCATCTACTTCAGAGATCATTATGATAGTCTCCTGATTGATCTCCCAACCTCAAGTCTCTACTCCGTCTTCCACACTAAGGTCAGAGTGATTTTCTGTAACCATAGATCAAATCATGTCACTTTTCTCCTCACTCAACTCCAGTGGTTCCCTATTGCCTCTGTGGTCAAATGTAAACTCCACTTAGCTTTTAAAGACTTACTTTAAAAAATATGTGTATTTTTTAATTACGTGTAGAAACAATTTTTGACCATTGTTTCCTGACATTTTAGGATTCAGCTTTTTTTCCTCCCTCTCTTCCTTTCTCCTCCCAGAGGTGGTATAAAGTCTCATATAACCTATACTAGTACTTTCATGCAATATATAGTTCCATTTTGCTCATGTTGTGACAGAAGATATATCACACATACAATAAAAAAACTCATGAAGGAAATAAAGTGGAAGAATGGCATTCTTTGATCTAGACTAAGACTATTTGGCTATGGATTGCGTTTTTGTCTTGAGTTCTTTGTGGTTATCTTGGAAACTTGCTTTGCTGATGATAGTTTAGTCCTTTACAGTTGATCATCGTGCTATATTTCTGTTACTATATACATTGTTCACTTGGTTCTGCTCATTTCACTTCGTATCAGTTCATGTAAGTGTTTCCATGTTTTTCTGAATACATCCTGTTTGTCATTGCTTATAGTGCAATAGTATTCTATTAGAAACATAGGCAACAATTTGTTCATCCATTCCTCAAATTATGGATAACCCATCAGTTTGTCACCACAAAAAGAGC
Organism: Gracilinanus agilis; assembly: GCF_016433145.1. Taxonomy (NCBI): domain Eukaryota; kingdom Metazoa; phylum Chordata; class Mammalia; order Didelphimorphia; family Didelphidae; genus Gracilinanus; species Gracilinanus agilis. The sequence continues at coordinate 431,231,079 of NC_058133.1, read as the reverse complement.
TGCTAAAAATAGTTTTGTAGTGGCATTACTGAGTCAGAGTATGCAGAGTTTGTTGCTCTTTGAGCTCAGTTCCAGATTGCTCTCTAGAATGGTTGTATCAGTTCACAGTTCTACTAACAGTGTATTGGTGTTCCAATTTCCCCACATCCTCCCAACATTTATCATTTTCCTATTTTTGTCATGTTAATTAATTTGATAGGTGGGAGGTGGTATCTTAGAGTTTTTTTAATTAGTACTTCTCTAATCAATTTAGTGATTTGGAGTACTTTTTTCACATGAGTGGATAGTTTTAATTTCTTGCTCTGAGAACTGCCTATTCATATCATTCGACCATTTTTCAGTTAGGGAAAGCTTTATATTCTTTTTTGTTTTATTTTTAAATAAAGCCCCTCCCCCCCCCCCATATTTTCTGCTTTAGAATCAATACTATGTGTTAGTTCCAAGGCAGAAGAGTGGTAAGGGTAGGCAATGGGGGTCAAGTGACTTGCCCAGATTCACACAGCTAGGAAGTGTCTGAGGCCAGATTTGAACGTAGGACCTCCTGTCTCTAGGCTTCAATCTCAATCCACTGAGCTACCCAGATGCTCCTTTATATTCTTTTTAAAGACTTTCATAACATTGCCCTAACCTATCTTTGCAATCTCATTAACAAATTATTTCTCCTATTACATTCTGAAATCCAAACAAAGTGGTCTTCCCTCTGTTCCACACACATAGAATTTTATCTCCTCATCTTCATACGCAGCACTTGCTCTGAAGTCACTCCTGGCAACCTCCTTTATAAAGTTCCACTCTTTATTAAAGATGCACTTCAAGCATCATTGTCTAAATGAGGTCTTTCCTCCTCCCCATATCTGATGGGGCCCCCTTTCTCAAGTTACCTTCTAATTTACTACTTTGCATGCATTTATATTTATTTTCCTTATATTTATTTTATGTCTTTCTCATCAGAATGTAAACTTCTTACTAGTTAGATTTACCACTATTCCTGGATTTATTTCATGTATATGCCTAGCATCTAGCACAGTGCTTGGCACATGGTAGTTGCTCAATAAATGCTATTAATTGATTTAATGGCATGATGTATCCTTTTTTCTATGACCATATATTGATGTTCCCATGATTAGGATTCCTTCCCTCTGCATCAGAGACAAAGCATTGGGATCCAGAACTTCATTCATTGTTCTGTCTTTTCAGTCAGAAGATTTTTATTCAAAACCCACTTCTGATTCTTGTTGACCATTTGTCAATTATGGAATGGCTTGATTTCTTGTACATTTGGAAAGTCCTGTTTTAAAGACTTGTAGAACATTAGAACTGGAAAGAACTTGTAGAGATCTCGCCATATTTACTAATTTTCCAGAAGAACAAAATGAGTTTCATAGAAGAGAACTGATTTGCTCTAAAATAATAAGAGAGGTAGGACTTGAACCCACCCAAGTCTTCTGAGTTTCCTCCACACCTCAGTGCCATTCCAAGTTTGTGTCAGAAGAATGGGTAGTACTTGAGTCTTTAGAATCTTGGTCTGGTGCTTTTTCCCCCACTACCCAATGCTGCTTTTTTTATATGTGTTAATTAATTTGCTCAGTTGGTAGAGAATTGATTTTAAAGTCTCATTCTACTCTAGTCTCATTTGGTTGACTCTAGGTCCTAAATGAACCACAGGAACCAAATCAATTTCACATAGGTAAAAAAAAAAGTAAGACTTTTTTTCAAGTAGTTTACCTGAAAAGACTATTGCTTTTTAATGTAATTATGCTTTGTCTCTCCAACTAAATTATAAACTCCCTGAGGGCAGAGATTGACTTGAAATAATAACTGCTATTTATGCAAGCACATTCCAGACATTATCTCATTTAAGTCTCACTTGGTAAGGAATGAATACACTGATTTTATAGATGAGAAAACAGAAACTCAGAGCTTAAATAACTTGGCCACAGTCACACTACTAATAGGTGTCAGATCCAAGATTCAGAGCTAAGTCTACCTGACTCTACTTGTAGCATTCTATTCAGTATGCCTAGCTTCCTATTTTACACTAAGCTAAAAGGTCTAGTTCAAAGCCTTATGTATATTGGGCTCTCCAAAGTATTTGTTGATTATTATCTATTAAGTAATTTAAAGTGTTGGAATATTAAGGGTTGCATCCTTTAAAATCTAGTATTTAACTTGCCTTGTTCTAAAAAGAGCAAGCTCCCTTTGTACTTTTAGTCAGGTTGCTATTCTGATATATTTGCAAATATTGCCTTTTCTCTAGGTTGGATGATGTGAGCAAAGAAGTCTAAATTCCCTCTTAAATCTCAATATTTAAGTGTGACTATATTTTTGTAGTCTTGAGGGAGAGGCACTATGTTAATGTAAAATATTATCACAACTAATATTTGTTCTGAGCCTTTGTAAAAGAGCCAAGAGGAGGAGCTGACAAGCATGGATAATTTTCCTTGCCAGTGGTGGGGCCCGTTTCCAAGATTCCTGTTGGAGAGAATCAACTCTGTGGTTTCTTGAGGGAGTTGGGTTTAACTTTTTAGTGGTTCTAACACCTTTTCAACTTCCTGCTGCCAATCAGAAGCAGACACAGAAGAAAAGAAATCTTCTGAAAAAGTAACTTCTATAGAATCTGGGTCCTGACAGCTCAGGAAGCCCTGCCACACTCACTGGAGAGTAATTTTTAAAGATTTTTCCCATTCTAGTTCTGCAGGCTAGGAAACTTATAATTCAGATAGACACTAGGAACATGTTATGTCTTCTTTCACCAGAACTGGCTCAGTTACTGCCAATTTCTAAGAACTTTGTACCAAAATTAGTTATACTGAAGCCAGTCTTTAGGATCCTACTTTAGAGCAGAAAGGGACTTTGGAAGTTATTTAGTCCAACCACATACCATTATGATGCGACAGGGGAGGACCCTCAAGAGATTAAATGACTTGCCCGAGGTCACATAGCAAAAAAATATCAACCAGAATTTTAACTGTAGAAGTCTCTATCACACAGTGCTTCTCAGCAAGATACATAGTAGTATCAAGGGTTTTAAAGTTTGATATATTAACCCTGGAGCTATTCTTCCAATCCTTACTCATTGTGGCAGGCTGAGTCCCTGGAACATAGATACTACATCTCCCCTTAGGGATGAAGGGTATTCTGAAGTATTGCTGGGTGTCTTTTCATTTATTTATTTGTTTGTTTGTTTGTTACATTAAAATACTCAGTTAACCCTTTCACCCCATTAAAGAAGGCATACTTTGACAAAAAGATATGTCTGTATGTAAAACTAGGTCTTATTCTATGCATCAGGTTTTTTTTTTTCTCTAGAGGTGGACATACATAAGTCATTCTTCAGTATTTTTTTTGCTGTATATAATATTTTCTTTGTTCTGCTCATTTTACTCTTCATAATCAGTGCTGTAAGTTATGAGTCCCAACTAATATAGTTGCCCCCATGATTATCAGTTGATATCATTTAGTCAGCCATACTTAGTTTTTAAAAATAGGAATTACAACAGGACACCGTGGTATCATCAGATGTGATTGAAACAACTGAACAAGAATTTATTACAGTGATATAATTGGTACAAAATATTCTCCCCACCAAAGTCTTTAGATGCCCCCCTAGCACTGTGTTGAGTCCAAGGGAAGGTGGAGGGAATCGAGCTTAGAGAATATATGTGACCTCCTTCCTGGTGGACCCATGGAATTCTTTTTAAGTAATGTTTTTTTTTTTTTTTTTTCCTAATGGATTCCTTACAGAGCATTGAATCTGCCTTCATTCATCTCTTCTAAACTATTTCAGGCTTGTGATACAAACACTGCCATCAGCTATTCTGGGATGCTGATAGGATGTTGTTGAGAAGTCCAAATCTTTTGACCTTCACGCATCCACAAGATTCAGCTTTAATCAAGGATGGGGCTACAGGAGAATAAGGCAAAGGCTGACTTCAAGGGCTCTTTGCCTTCTCCCCACCTCCCACGTCCCAAGCAATTATTTTTAGGGACTTGATTTCCACCACTAAATTTCCAGATGCTCCAATCCCTAGGTCTCACATGGGATTGCTACTTTATCTAAAAGTCAGAGGGGATGTCCAAGTTTCCTCAGAGAATTCAAACCCACTTCTTGTGTCACTCCATTTCATCCAGTGGTTTTCAAGGAATCCTAAACTGACTGTGAATTTTTCACACTTAGTCTGAAGTCTTTGATTGATTCATAGAGCTATTTAGGACTTGTTCAGACCCGGCTTAAACCTCTAATTGAATCAGTTGAACATTCTTATCTCTATATTTATTGAGTTGGGAGTATAGGATAATTCTTCTACTATAATAAGAGTACACATATATTACCTTTGAAGACTTGAGGAACTCATCCCGTGCTACAGTCTTAAAATGATATAACATCAAAGCACCAGAAGGAAACCAAAGAGGTCACTGAATGGAGCCTTTTACCTTTCCAATAAAACCTTTAAACATCTTAGACAAATGGGAAAATATCCAATTTTTAAATTATCTCCATCTAAAAAGTAATCTATGGCATGAATTATGTTATATCTAAATGTAACATTGTCACCCTCCTTACTGAAATGCTGGTAATGTGCATTTTATAATTATGTGCATTCTGCCAGGAAAGAAGTAATTTCTTGGAGCAGTGGTCTGAGGTGAAAGGCTGTGAACCATCATAGTTCATAGAGGGGCTGGCAAATCAAAATCACGAGTAGAGGCAGGCCCCAGAAGGAGCCAGGAATGAATTCTCTTCTTTGCTCTTCCAAATGGAAAGACCTTAAAATTGAAGGACTCTGATTGCAAATTTCTTTTAAAACAGTGTTGAAAGAATTCCAGTAGAAGTTGAGCAGTGTGTAACCATATTTAAATAGTGAGGTACCTTTGTGGATTCTTATGTTTCCATCAGAAGACTATATTTCTTATATATGCCTGGTTACTTACAGGTGGTCTCTCCAGTTAGAATGATTTTGTTAGATTGTGAGTTTGTTTCTTGAGATCAGGGACTCTGTTTTTACCTTCTTTTGTATCTATAAGGTTTAAAAAATGACTGGAACACAGTCAGTGATAAATAGAAGCTTGCCAACTGATGAGCATGACTATTAGGAAACTTCTATAAAATATAAACTCCAGTATGGACAAAGTTTAATAGGGTAGGAATGGAGGTGTGTATTTGTATTTTAGGTAGACGTTAGTATGTTAGGTTGTGAAGATATTCTGACAAGCCACTAAAAGCTTTAAATTGAATTGGATTTTTCATATAATCAACAAACATTTATTAAGTACCTATGTGCATTGTGCTAGACACTGGAAGTACAAAAACAAAAATGAAACAGTTCTAGACCTCAAAGAGTTTAAATTAGTCTCAAGATAATTTTAATAATAATAATTCTATTGCATTCTATACAATATAAACATAGGTAAGGATGTACTAAATAAACATAAAATAAGATAAATATGTATAATATATTTATTTTCATTTCTTTCATATTAACAGAGGCAAGGTGTGACAATGGATAAAGGGACTGCTGTCATTTGAGTCAGGAAGCCCTGGGTAAAATTCTTGCCTCTTACAGAATTCTGGCTCTGTCATACTGGTCATACTTAATTCCTTAGGCAGTTTTAAGACTATTAATAACAACTGTTCATCTGTAACAGTGAAAGGAGTTTTTATGAAGGAAAATCCCTACTGCTGAAATATTAGATCAGGATTCTCCCTCAAAGCCAACCTAATAGAAAGGGCTACAAAAACACATCTAGTATACAGGTTACTTTACATAGTTTAAGATGGGGGTTCTTAATATTTTTTTTGTGCTATGGATTTATAGCAGTCTGATGAAACCTATGGACATCTTGGAGTTATTTTTTTTTAATTTCATAATTGAAGAAAATTGGAGAGAATTGAAGGAAAGGATGAAGTTCAATTAAAATTTAGTAAAACCAAAGCTATGATTTTTTTCCTCTATCCAATATCTCTTGAAATCTAGCAGACTCCAGATTAAGAATTTTTGATATAGGCTTTCTAGGCGTTATTGTGTACCATAATACAACCTTGGAAAAACAAAATATATAAAAAAAATCTATTATCCAGTTAATGACATACTGTTGTTAGATGGGCAACTCACAGCTTCACACAGTGGTCAAAGTAATCCTTTAAAAACCGAAGTTTGACACTCGCTCCTCTGATCAAATGTAATTTTTCCTTTCTCCTTCTCTCCCTCCCTCTGTCCCTTCTTTCCCATAGTAGGTATTTCATAAATGCTTGTTGAATTAAATGGAATCTTGCAGGGTAGATATTGGAATCATTATTATCCTCATTTTACAGATACAGATAAAGAAACAGCCTGGGAGATTTGCTCACACAGCTAGTAAGAATCAGGATAATTCTTGAACCAAGTCTTGAACTAAGCATAGTGCGTTCTCCAAGCATACCACACAGTGTTCTTGAGTGCTAGCTATTCTTTGGATAGTCAAATGAAAAGTATTTTAATGATAACTCTATCCTTGATAGAAATACGGATTAAGTTTTGTGAGATCAGTAAATTTCATCAGTTACAATTAATTGGAATTACACTGTAAAACTTTTTTTGGACAGCAAAAATTTTTTTGGTTAATTTCCTCTATTCCAGAGATAAGCGAAACATTTTAGACATCACTCCTTCATGTTCACAATTTTCTTCAAAAGAAATTTAAAATATAGATTTATCTTTGCAGGTTCCCATTGAAGAAAAATAGTAGTTCAGTTGTTAGCTTAATGACAGATTTTTATTATAAACTTTATCTCTTTCTCAGTTTGTAATTTCATCAGTGAAAATTACATTAGGGCCTAGATGGTATATATTTAGGATAAAATATAATTTTTGAGAAGGGGAAATTAGCCATGAGAGTAACCCTTCTGAGCTATTTTTTCAATTATGGGATGGTGAAAACCCCAACAACTTTGGAATAAGAATGTTCTCTTGACATTTTTGCTCTTGTTAAAATAAAAAGGGCCGGAGGACATGAACTTAAAAGACTTGCATGAGGAAGGAAAATAAAACTAAGTGGGAAGAAAATTAGGCATATTTGAACCTCCACAGCCTGGAAATTGTGGCTATTTTACTAGACAGGAACTTGATAACTGTTTTAACAGAAGCACCAGTTAACACACCCAATGTTAAGAACTCTCCAATTGAAGTAAAGAATTAAAGGAGGTTTAGTTTCCTGTCCCTCCCAAAGTTCTTTGATTTAATTTTTTTAAATCTTCTCTTAAGAAAACAGAATTTTAAATTAGGCATAAAATACCAAAAAAGCTTATTGCATCAGTCAAATTAAGGACTCCCTTTCAATTTGTGAGATTTCTGAATTAAGCTTAATTGTTGGGTTCTACTCTCTTATCTTCCAACAGACTACTGTTCTTGTTCTGCATTTCAAAGAGTTATCAAAATAAATTGTTTCCTGTAATGGGATTGCATCAAAGGACTTTCTTGATCCCTTCACTTTACTCTAATATGCCTTGAAATATGAGGTGTCAATTATTATGGGAAAAAAAGAACATGGTGGGAAGAATCTTATATTGGTAGAGATTGAATTAAAAACAACCATAAAAATGTCAACGATAAGAGTAATTCACTCAAATATTTATTATGTTTACTCCTTAAGGATGGGACCTTGGCTTATCTAACGTATCTCCTCTACTGTCCTAGAACTGTGCCTAGCACATAGATGGTACTGAATAAATGCTTGTTGTATTTCTTGGTTATGTGTGCAAAAGTGGGAGATCACAAAGTATAATAGACAGAAAATCAGCTTTGGAAGCCTGAGGGCCTAGATTCAAATTGAATCTTTGAAATACTAGCTGAAGACCTTGCCTCATACTTCACTGAGTAAATTGGGACCATTTTCTGTGAGTTGGCTCCTTTTCTACATCTTAAAGTCCCTTGTCATCATCTCCTACTCTTTCCTCTTTTACTCCTATACCTAATTCCAAAATGGCCTATATCCTTGCCAAAGCCAGTCCTTCTGCCTGTGCCTTTGGTCTCTTCCTCTCTCATATTCTTTAGCAGATTGCCTTCTTAATCATCCATTGTCTCTCTACCCTTTAATCACTCTCTACTATTTTTTCCATCTCCTTCCTATAAGCATGCTCAACTTTCTTCTACCCTTAAAGAAACAAAAACAAAACAAAATACCTTCTTTGGAACTTGCCACTCTCTTAAGGTATCTTATATCTTTCCTTTTTTCAATAGCTAAGCTCCTCTAGTAAGTCGTATTTAGTATGTGTTTCCATTTCCTTTATGCTGCCTCACGTCTCTGCCCCTTGCAATCTAGTTTTGACCCAATGTTCAGCTAAAACTAGTCTCCAAAGTTATCAACAGTCTTTTAATTGCTAAAACTGAGGATTTCTTTTCAGTCCCCATTTTTTTTTTTACTTTATTTGACAGGGTTGGCCACTTCTCTTCCTGAATAATTTTCTCTTCCGTGTGGTTTTTGTGATACTTTTTCCTAGTTTTCTTCCTCAAATCAAGTACTCTTTCTCATTCTCCTTTGCTGACTCATAATCCATTTTGCTCTCTGTGGGTAATGTCAAAGGTCTTCCCTGGCCCATTTTTTTTCTTTTCTCTCTATACTTTGCAATTTGGTGGCTTCATTAGTTACCATGGGTTCAATGATCTCTATTCAGATATTCTTCTTCCTGCTAGAATTCTGTACTTTTCTGAGCTCAGTGAGGAAGGCAGTGGCCCTCTGCTTCCTTGGTTTCATTCCTGTTACATATAAATAAAAATGTATCTGCTGGAAAAATAGTTAAAACTGGCTACATATTATGAAAAGAACTCCTCAAAGTAAAACAAGAACAGTTTCACAGGACAGAAAGTTGAGGAATTAACCCCCATTTTCAAAATGAGGAAAACCAAGTAATAAGGTGTTTGTAGAAAAGTTGAAGAACTTTGGGTCATAATGGATCACAAAGTAAACCCCTCCATAATGTAAAACTGTTATAAATGAAAACATTGTGATGGAGAGTCATTCTTGAGAAGAAGGATTTAATCTTCTTCTCTCAGAGTAGGGAGAGGAAGTAGAGACTTTGCCCATCCTGTTTGGTAGGGAGGAGGAAGTTTTTCTAACTGTGGCAAAACACTTGTCCCTTTACCTTGGCCCAGGTTCCTCTGGACTTGATCTAGGGTTTAAAAGTATTAAAAAATTGCATCTTTTACTTAACATTTTGCACAAACAAAATCACTTATTTGTTGTTTCCATATAGCAAAACTGACTGTCAAAGGTACCAGTACTATCTATCCACCAAAAAAAATCCCCCAAACCCAAACCACATGTATTGGTGGCTAGTTCTGTCCACCCCCCCCCCCAATTTAGCTTCACATCAGTTTTATACTGTAAGTGCTTGTTCTACTCCAATAAAATGGTCAGGAAGCACTTAGTAGACTCCTTAAAGTTGTTTTTGCTAGTCGTTATTCCACTGTTGGAGTTGGTCAGTTTCATTCATTGAGCACAATGATGGAGCATGGCTTAATTCTTGTATTTTAAGAAATAAATTAATTAACAGATATATGTGGGTTATCTAGTTCAGTTTGTTAGCAGAAATGGTCATAGTTGGGCAGGGTTTCTTGTGTTTATCCATCTCATGTTGTAAGTACTAGCCTTTTCCTTCCGCCCATAAAATACGTTAACTTTAAAAGAGAGAGGAAAAGAGTGGAATAGGGCCACAAGGTAAGCATATTTTCGTGGGTTTTGGAAATGACCAGGAAGTGGCCTGTTGACCTTGATCTAGGGAAGATGAGGTGAAAGCTCACTTATCCCAGCTAAAGTTTCCAGGGACAGAACCTGAATTCTAATGGGAAGATGAGGGAAACTAAAGGATTGGAATAACAGTTTGAAAATGGCTGTTCTATTTTATCTTTGAATCTTTAGTGCCTAGCAGAGTGCCCGGTGTGTACTAGGAGCTCAGTAGATAAACACTTATTAAAATTTGAATTAAATTGCATTGAAAATGCATTGAATTAAATTGAAAAGCAACTACTGAATTGGATAAGATATGTTTGGAAGGAAACAAGCTCACTTCATTGTTAGGACAGAACTCAATGTGCAAAAGGGAAATGGGAAATGACTTTGCAGACTGTTTCACCAACAGCCTATTTTTTTTTAAAGTTTGTATAAGACAGGCTATTCAAACTTTTAGCATTATTTGTGCTGCTTCACATGGAGTCCAAAGGAAAGGATCTCCCTAGTTCTCTCTCATCCCCAAATGTTACATATTCTATTTTATTCTCATTTTAATATTTGTAAATATATAAAAATAGATCATATTTAATCAAGTGACATATGAATGAATAATAAAGGCCTCATTTCTTAGAGTATTATCTCTTAAAGTATTATTGATAAGCTCTTGAGTTTTTTGTCTTGTATACTGATTTATTTGGGGCACATTAAAGGGAGTGTGCCTTAGGAGAATAAATCAAAATGAAGAATGTGAATATATACATATATTTAAGACATAGATTACATACAAGACATGCATCCTTGCGAATATATAGAAACATACATAGATATTATTTGAGATATGTTTTACATATAAAATATACATACACATAATGAATATATGCAGTTTATTCTGTATATGTATATACACATATATGTGTAATATAAAATTACTATTAACTGTTGCTTTTTAAGTAGCCTTGCTTTATAAGTTTAGAACTGAGAACCATTTCCTCCTCATTCTATTTTTGGTCTGTTATTAAAAACCTATTAATACCATTGCCTTTTGAAATTCTCCAAATTTTTTTGTAGAGTTATTTTTTTGGTAGGTCAGAGATTCTTTTGTAGAAGAAAAAAAGATATACATTATTTTTAATTTTAATTAATCAATTAACTAATTAAAACATTTTAACAAAAATGTTTTAATCAATTACATGTAATAACCAATTTCCACATGTTTTTCTGAGTTATATGACCAAACTTATCTCCCTCCTTTTCTTCCCATCCCCATCTTGATGCTGGTAGTTGATTTGATCTGAATTATACATGTATTACCATGCAAAACATATTTATATATTGTTCGTTTTTGTTAGAGAATAATCATATAAAATGAAAACCCCCAAACATAAGCTCAAGTAGACAATTTAAAAAATCTTATCCTTTCATCTGTATTCTGGCTCCCATAGTTCTTTCTCTGGAGGTAGATAGCGCACTTTGTCATAAGTCCCTCAGAATTGCCCTGGATCATTGTATTGCTGATAATAGTTAAATCTATCACAGTTGATCATTCCACAATATTTCTGTTATTGTGTATATATACAATACATTTTCAAAAGTAACTATGAAACACGAAAATTTAAAAGTAGACAATATATGGGCAAGATTTTGAATATTGCAAATTCTTTGGAGATATTAATTTTTCCATTGTTTGGTGTGTTTTGGGGCACTGCTGATAAAATGCTGAAGTCAATGTTTTCCTTTTCTGCCCTTCTAAAAATTCTTGAACACACTCAATTTTATATCCTGTAGTTAGCTGGTAAACCAAAGCAAAGCATACCTCTGATATGAGTCAATAATTCTTGCTTTTAAAATGCTATTTTTAGAAAATTTCATTGTAAGCAAGCCTTCCTTGATTGCATTTCTAGAGATATGCAAAACTCCAAAGGTTAGATAGGTTTTCCCTGGTGTTTATTGGAAAGATGCACTGTCAGATCGTGGGTTTTGCCCTAAAGATGACTCTCAGGTGAACATGGTGTTTTAGAGGGCTGTGTTTAGGTGTAGTATCTCTTTCTACATATTGTTGGCCTTTTTCAATTCAAGAAGTCAGAGAAAGCTAGAGTTGCCTCCCAGACACATTTTATTGCTTAGACTAGAGGAATGTGTCCTATTTTACTTTTATCTGAAACTATAACTGTCTCGTCTATCTTTTTAAAGTTTTATTTAAGAACATATGCTTTAATATTGTATGACTGCAGAAATAGACATAGGGGAGAAATATATTGGAAAGTACACATCAGGATTAAGAAATGCAGGCAATCAAAGGGGTTATTCCAAATGAGCTTCATATCTGTATATCAAAAGTGCTTTCTTTACAAAGAGAAATGGGAATCACTAGATGTGACAGGCACTCAATAACATTACAAAAACCAAAAATGATTATATCTTGAGAGAGTCAGGAGACAGTTGGTTACCAATATGGGAGTCATTTTTAAGTCAGCTTTCTATACGTTGTAGAGTGTGTTAAGAGATGATTCTCTTAACTCATTTATGCTGATGAGTGGGGTCCCCAAAGCTTGACCACTGAATCCCCTCAGGACTTTAGGATTATTCCTAAAGGGATGGGAGGTAGTTTTCTAATTCATTTGCTCATAAGCTCCCAGTGGCAGGCCACATTTACAAATTATATCCTTTCGCTAGCCAGATTGAATTGCTTTTTAGAAAGGGGTATTTACTAAGGTCATACAGTATAGAGAGTTGTTACAATCTCCTCTCCCCTGCCCCTCAGTGTATGAGACTCTCTTACAAAGTATGTCCTGATTCTAGGGGAAAGTAGGCTCAAATTTAGCAAGCATATATGGCAAAAGGATTTCACAATTCTTGGTTGCTGAAAGTCCATTTCTTTCCTTTATGGGACATTAAAGAAGTTCCCTTTGGAAACTTGTGGCTGGGCTTTTTGTAGCTATGAATCTACATTTAGTATGTCTTGGATTCACCATGCAAACACTGTGGTCTGCCAGCTATCCCAGGGAACCTACTAGGATACCTATGGGAAGACCTCCAGATGTCCACAGTTCACAAGATCTCTCTCCAGGCAATCCAAGTGGAGGAAAATAGTCCCAAGGGATGGGGGTAGAAGGAATGAAGAACACCCTAGGCTTCAGTCTTAAAATATATTCATATATAATATGATCATATATAACAATACATCATATAATGATGTAATCTTATGTAATAGAATGATACATAATACATATATATAAAGTACATATAATTTTACATATTCTATCTATATCAGAGTGATAATTCTATAGTACAAAGGAATGCCATTGATCATGTCATCTTGTTTTATTTATTCTTGGATTATTCTGCCTCCCTAATGAATCTATTCTTAGTACTGAAAATAGCATGCTGGAAAAATTAATGTTTCATTATTCTCTTCAGAACAATATTCTGGTATTCTATAACTCCTTAGAATGACTAGAGTTTTTAATCTCCAACAGAAATGCACAGATTGAGAATGGGACCTTAAATGCATAGTGTTCTCTGATTTTAGCCAGTGTTACCAAGCTCTGTGTGTTCATCTCCTCAGATTCTCTTGTGTCTATCCTCTCTTTGTTACCACGACTCCCATTTTAGTGTAGCCTCTCATGACTAGCCACATAGACAACTGCTGTTGCCTCCTTTTTTATAATTTTTTATTTTTTAGAAAAATTTTTCACGGTTACATGATTCATGTTCTTACTTTTCCTTTTGTCCCCCTCAAACTCTTCCCCCCCCATAGCTGATGTGCATTTCCACTGGTTTTAACATGTGTCATCAATCAAGACCTATTTCCATATTATTGATAGTTGCATTGGTGTGGTAGTTTCAAGTCTACATCCCCAATCATGTCTGCATCAACCCAAGTGTTCAAGCAGTTGTTTTTCTTCTGTGTTTCCACTTCTGTAGATCTTCCTCTGAATGTGGGTAGCGTTCTTTTCCATAAGTCCCTCAGAGTTATCCTGGGTCATTGCATTGCTGCTAGTACAGAAGTCCATTACATTCGATTTTACCATAGTGTATCAGTCTCTGTGTACAATGTTCTGGCTCTGCTCCTTTCACTCGGTATCAATTCCTGGAGGTCATTCTAGTTCACATGGAATTCCTCCAGTTTATTATTCCTTTGAGCACAATAGTATTCCATCACCAGTATATACATACATACATATATATACATACATATATACATACATATATATATATATATATTTGTTCAGCCATTCCCCAATTGAAGGGCATACCCCTCATTTTAAAGTTTTTTGCCACCACAAAGAGCACGGCTACAAATATTTTTGTACAAGTCTTTTTCTCTATGATCTCTTTGGGGGTACAAACCCATTAATGGTATGGCTGGATCAAAGGGCAGGCAGTCTTTTAGTGCTCTTTGGACATAGTTCCAAATTGCCATCCAGAATGGTTGGATCAGTTCACAACTCCATCACCAATGCATTAATGTCACAATTTTGCCACATCCCCTCCAACATTTCTAATTATTAGAGATTTAGAACACTTTCTCATGTGCTTATTGATAGTTTTGATTTCTTTATCTGAAATTGCCTATTCGTGTCCCTTGCCCATTTATCAATTGGGGAATGGCTTGTTTTTTTATATAATTGATTTAGCTCCTTGTATATTTGAGTAATTCAACCTCCGTCAGAGTTTTTTGTTATAAAGATTTTTTCCCAGTTTATTGTTTCCCTTCTGATTTTGGTTGCATTGTTTTTGTTTGTACAAAACCTTTTTAATTTAATATAATCAAAATGATGCTGTTGCCTCCTAATGGGTCTGCCTATCCACACTTTCTCTCCACTCCAATCCTCCTTTCTCATGGTTGCCAGATCCATATTTCTTATGTATAAATGTGGTCATTTTAGTCCTTTACTTAAAACCATTTAACAGATTTTGCCACTTACCACATGAAATTCAGATTTCTTAATCCAGAATTTAAGACCTTCCACAACTTGGTTCCATCTTCCCTTTCCAGACTTTTCTTATCACATCCCTTCCATCGACTCTCTATTTGGGCCAATTGGGACTGCTCATAGAGCACACAGGCTTCTGCCTCCATGATTTGTTCACCCTAGTCTTTTTCATTGATAAAGTCTCCCTTCCTGCATTCTGCTTTCCTTCACATGTGTACACTTTTGCGTGTTGATATTTTACTCATTTTTTAAAAGCTAAAGTATAACTTTTCCTCTTAGTGATGAGCTTCTGTCTGGCCCTTACACATCAGTTTATTTGTAACTGTAAGGATAATTAAGGCAGCTCAATGACATAGTGCATAGAAGGCTGGGCTCAGAGTCAGAAAGACTTGAGTTCAAATTCTATCTCTGATACTATGTGACCTTGAGAAAGTCACCTAACCTCTTGTCTCCGTTCCTCATCTGTAAAATGGGAATAACAATACCTAGCTCCCACAGTTGTTATGAGGATCACATGAGATATATTTGTAAAGTGTTTAGCACATAGAAGACATCAGATGAAAGCTTATTCCCATTCCCTTACTCCTGCTTACAGACTATCCAAGCCTTTGCTTGGCAGAATGTGGAGGGTGAGCTTGCATTATTAAGAGGGTAGACAACTATTGATTGGCTCCCAATCCATCCTTTGATAACGTTTTTTTTTAAACCTTACCTTCTGCCTTAGAGTATTGGTCCCAAGGCAGAAGAGTGGTAAGGGCTAGGCAATGGGGGTTAAGTGACTTGCCCAGGGTCTCATAGCTAGGAAGTGTCTGTGGCCAGATTTGAACCCAGGACTTCCCAACTCTAGGCCAGGCTCTCAATCCACTGAGCTACCCTGCCCCCCCTTGATAAATCTTAAAGCCCTGATCAGAGGTCATTGCGTTTTACTGCTGTATATGCTGGTGTCATATCTTTCCTACTAAATCTATAGTCCACAAAGCCAGAGATCATTGGGATACATTATCTAAAAGCATTAGTAACTACTATTTACATAGCACTTTATATGATATCCCATTTGACCCTTACAATAATCCTGGGAGGCAGACACTGCTATTTACCCCATTTTACATATGAGGAAAGTGAGGCTGAGAGAGTTCGAGTTACCCCACGGTCACCCAGCTAATATTAAGGGACTGAAATGAGATTTGAACTCTGGTTTTCCTGACTCCAAGTCTAGTGCTTTTTACCTACTGTACCACCTAGCCTTACTTTTGTACTTTCTTTCATTGTGTAGAACAATGGTCTACTTCCATTAGCTCTAGATATTTGTTTAATGAACAAATGAATGGTGAAGGAATGAATGAACAAAAGAAATTTTATTGGAGAAGCAAAGGATTAATGCTTAACTTTTTGTAGAAGTAAGAATGAACATATTTAATCAAATAAGCATGATATGTCAGTACACTAAGTAATATAAAGATTTTTAAAACCTACAAATACAAGAGGATGCTGAAATAACCCATCTCATGGTATTTAATTTAATTTAACTTAATTTAAGAGTTCTTCTGGGTGGCTTGATAGCACAGTGGATAGACTACCAAACGTAGAGTCAAAGACCTGAGTTCAAATCCAACTTGAGGTACTTACTAGCTGTGTGACCCTAAGCAAGTCACTTGACCCTGTTTGCCTCAGTCTCTTCATCTGTAAAATGAACTAGAAAAGGAAATGGCAAACTAATTGAGTATCTTTGACAAGAAAACCCCAAATAGGGTCATGAGGGTCAGACAGGACTGAAATGACTAAATAACAACCAAAAAAGGGCTCCTTGGATAAAGGACTGACCCAGACAGTGGAAATGATTGTAGGACCTTGAGGAATCAATCAGGACACCCCACTGAGGAAGGGTTTCATCAGAAGCCAGGAGCTAAAACACCCACTAGAGAAAGGAGATTGAAACTCTTCTCAGAGCTGCAGTGATCCTGGATGAGATCCGTGTCTAATGTCAGGAACCAAAGAGTTTAACCCCAAGATAAGGGACCCAGGGCAGATCTTGGGAAGTACAGAGCCAGCATGTTTTGTGCCAGACTAGGCTGCCTGGGGGATGCCTGGGTTTGTTGGACCACCGTTCCACTGCTGGAAGCGACTTTAGAGGCCACGTCATTGTTCTGGCTGCTGCCAGTGCCATGAGCATTGACCTGCCATTGGAAGTATCAGTAGATATGAGATGAGAAAAGTGCCTGTATAACTAAGACAGGTATCTGGCCAGCCAGATGCATTACCTTGAAAACTTTCCAATGGTGCATCAAATTAACTTTGTAAAATGAGTCTAGATAAACAATGAATAACTCTCTTTCCCAGATGATTCTATCTTTTCAGACTGAATAAAGTTAGGTTTTGACTGATTTGCACTTTCTCCTGAACTTGGCGTGGTTCTTAATGGAAAGGGGGAAAAAAGCAAAAAACCGGTCACTATGGCTGTAACTCCCCTGATTATTTCCTTTGCATTTATTTTAATCCATGGCTCACTTTTTCCATGAGTAATGGGGCCAAATCTGTCTGTGACAACCCAGTGAATGAAAAATTAAATCCCAGCTGTCAGTTTGGAAAACTAAAAGAACCTCGACTATTTTATGGCTACAGGCAAAGACAGTATATGCTGAACATAGTAGGTGCTCAAAAAATAGTTCTTGAAAGATTGAATATAAGCACAAACCATTGTTATTTGTCTTAGCTTTCTAAAATGTTTCACTTTAAAGAGATTGGAGTGACTCCAATGAAAGGACCTGGGCCTGATGCAAGGACTCTTAACCTGCACACCATGGATAAATTTAAGGGGTCGGTGAACTTGGGTGGGGAAAAAGATTACATATTTATTTCCACTAACACTTGGTTTCCTCTATGCATTTTATTTTATATACATGAAAACATCATTCTGAAAATGGGTCCACATATTTTCCTGAACTCCTAGAGAGGTTCATGGCATAAAGAAAGACTAAGATCTTCTGACTTAAGGTTAAAACTAGAGGGTTCTCCTAGGAAAAAAAATTAGGTAGAGTAGTTCAACAGTAATTTAAAAAAAACATTAAAGTCCTTTCTTGAGGACATTTGATTCTACTTGGGTAGAGAGAGACAGAGGGGCACAATGTACACACAGATAAATAAAGCCAACTAGCTTCATTGGGGGGGCACTCACAACTGGAGGAATCAGGAAAATTCCATAAGAAGTAGAAGTAAAAAGGGAGAACGTTCCATGCATGAAAGACAGGCTCTGAAAAGCCATGAAGGTAGGAAATGGAATATTATTTGTAGAAAACCAAGAATATGAGGAATTAGAATGTAAGTAATGTGCATCTTTGGAGGCAGCTAGGTGGCACAGTGGACAGAGAACTGAGCCTGTTGTCAAGAAAGACCCAAGTTCACATCCAACCTCAGACCACTTATTAGCTGTGTGACCCTAGGCAAGTCACTTAACCTCTATTTGTCCTAATCCATCAGTGAATGAAATGGCAAGCCATTCTAGTATCTTTGCCCCAAAAGTACCCTCGGACAGTATTGGTTGGCCAGCATCCATGGTGCCATAAAGATTAAACAACTATATATATGTATATATATATATATATATCTTTAGTTTTTTATTATTCTCTTTATGTGGTGTGCTGACAAGTGTTTAACAACTGACTCTCCCCAAAATATACAGTACAACACATTTTTAAATTTAATCTGTTACCAACATTTGCTCCAAAATTTTCTTAAATCTAGATAATTAACAAAACAATCAAGCCCTAATTTATGGCATTTGCCAATTTTGAAAATATAAATAGTCACATTGAAAATTTAACAATCAGCTCTGCTAGCCAGTTCATGCTGGTTCCTGCATTACCTTGTATATCCCTCCTCATACATCCATATTTGTACCCACACTGTTTTCTACTAAGCAATTTAAATACAAAGCTGGCTGGCTTTCCTCTGTTACTCATTTTATTACTTTCATTCAAATTGTGTTGATTTGGGCTCTCAAAAGGTAAGCCCTGCTTGAGCAAAATCCTTTGGGCCTCAAATGAGAAAAAGAAGGCAGGAGTGGCAATTATGATTTCTGACAAAGCCAAAGTAAAAATAGATATGATTAAAACAGACAGGGAAGGTCATTACATCCTAATTAAAGGCAATATAGACAATGAGGAAATAACAGTGCTCAATATGTATGCACCAAGTGGCATAGAAACTAGATTCGTAAACGAGAAACTGGCAGAGCTCAAGAAGGAAATAGCAAAACCATACTAGTGAGAGATCTAAATATCCCTCTTTCAGATCTAGATAAATCAAACCAAAAAATAAATAAGAAAGAGATAAGAGAGATGAATGAAATCCTAGAAAAATTAGATTTAATAGATATGTGGAGAAAAATAAATAGGAACAAAAAAGGAATACACCTTCTTTTCAGCTGCACATGGTATATTCACAAAGATTGACCATGTAATTGGGCATAGAAACATTGCAAACAAATGCAAAAGAGCAGAAATAATAAATGTAACCTTCTCAGACCATAATGCAATAAAAATAATAATTAGTAAGGGCACCTGGACAGGCAAATCAAAAACTAATTGGAAATTAAATAATATGATTCTCCAAAACCAGCTAGTCAAAGAAGAAATCATAGAAACAATCAACAATTTCATTGAAGAGAATGAGAATGATGAGACATCTTACCGAACTCTGTGGGATGCAGCCAAGGCAGTATTCAGGGGGAAATTTATATCCTTGAGTGCATATATTAACAAATTAGGGAGGGCAGAGATTAATGAATTGGGCATGCAACTTAAAAAATTAGAAAGCGAGCAAATTAAAAATCCCGAGATGAAAACTAAATTAGAAATACTAAAAATCAAGGGAGAAATTAATAAAATCAAAAGTAAAAGAACTATTGAATTAATAAATAAGACTAGAAGCTGGTATTTTGAAAAAAAGATAAAATAGACAAAGTACTGGTCAATCTAATTTAAAAAAAAGGAAAGAAGAAAACCAAATTGACAGTATCAAAGATAAAAAGGGAGACCTCACCTCTAATGAAGGGGAAATTAAGGCAATCATTAAAAAACTATTTTGCCCAATTATATGGCAATAAATATAGCAATCTAGGAGATATGGATGAATATTTACAAAAATACAAATTGCCTAGATTAACAGCAGAAGAAATAGAATACCTAAATAATCCCATATCAGAAAAAGAAATTGAACAAGCCATCAAAGAACTCCCTAAGAAAAATTGCTAGGACCTGATGGATTCACAAGTGAATTCTATCAGACATTCAAAGAGCAACTAATCCCAATGCTATACAAATTATTTGATATAATAAGCAAAGAAGGAGTCCTACCAAATTCCTTTTATGACACAAATATGGTACTGATTCCAAAGCCAGGTAGATAAAAAACAGAGAAAGAAAACTACAGACAAATCTCCCTAATGAACATAAATGCAAACATTTTAAATAGAATATTAGCAAAGAGACTCCAGCAAGTGATCAAGAGGATCATCCACCATGATCAGGTGGGATTTATACCAGGAATGCAAGGATGGTTCAACATCAATTAGTTTTTGTTTAATTAGTGGTTAGGTTTTATTATTCAATGATAACAAACTGCATCTAGAAGACAGCTGCTAACTTCTTCCCATTTTGTTGCTGCTGTATCTTGACTTTCTTAAAATGGTCTTAAAAAGAGTCCAGACTCTAAAGAGATTTAGAAGACGTTACAAGATCTAGCATATCATGTTTGTGACGGGTACCATAGCCATATTTCTTATGTGATCAGATAATTATAATTCATCAAAACAAAATATATGGAACAGTTTTAATGCTAGGATATTGGAAATATGGCAGAGTATTTTGGGGAAATATGAAACAGAATGCCTTTACAAAGAGGGAAAATTGGGCTGTTTGAATAGCAGAGAAGAAAAACAACCTAATTATGTGGCATATGCTATTTAAATAGTTACTCTACTAATTAATTGTGGGTTAAAAAAACAAACTCAATAGATTCAAATGCTAACTCTATAGAAGGATTGGATCTTTTTAATTCTTCTTTGGAAAAAATGCAAATAACAGATGCATTGTCTCCTACTGGTACCATATTGCCTATTTATTGCATTTATATTCTTCCCCCTACCCTGCTCCCGATATGTTACACACTATGTTAACCTTTTTAAAAAATGAATATATAATTTTTACCACATTTAAGATTTATATAGTAATCATAGGCCACTTTTTTTAAGTAATAAAATTTAGATTTAAGACCACTGATCTGGACTGTCCCATAAACAGTTGACTAGCTCCCTAGAGGATGGCATAGGAGGGGTGCTGGGTAGTTTTATAAGCCCTAACTGTTTTTCCACCAAATCTGTTAAAGACACTAACCAGGGTTCTCTGCCAGATCTGCTAAAGGCCCTTTCTCTTTAACCAAGGATCTTTTTATTTTGGCAATGAACAATAGGACACTTGGCTGGCTAAACTCTACTGAATAAACAGACAATTTTGTTTCTGGAGAGGGGGAAAGAAATATTTAGTGAGTAAGAGTAAGCATATTTAATTGACTTTCTAGGAAGCTTCAGGCCCAAGGACAGATATATAACTCCAATAGCAACACTTCTATAAATTTAAAAAAAATCATTAGCTGTAATCTTAAAAAGCTACATTAACCCCAAGACACATCTCTATTCCTATAAAGAGTCTGGAATTCTATTTGCCCCTCCTGGAGCCAGTTGACTTTACCATGATGGATGACCATGAAGCTTTGTTGGATCTAAAACAAACAGAAAGGTAGAGAGAATGGGGTAGAAGGAGAGTGAAAAAAAA
Organism: Gracilinanus agilis; assembly: GCF_016433145.1. NCBI lineage: Eukaryota > Metazoa > Chordata > Mammalia > Didelphimorphia > Didelphidae > Gracilinanus > Gracilinanus agilis. The sequence continues at coordinate 431,209,613 of NC_058133.1, read as the reverse complement.
AAGTGAGTTAGGAGCTGTATTTGGGTATCTTGTTTCTCCTTTCCACCATGGCTAGCTGCTGCTTACTTTTCCAGGAAGAGAATGAAGACAGAGTTCAGATGATCTATGTATCTTTAAACCCCACAGGCTTCTTCAGTCTAGACTGGGAAGATATTAGAGTGCCCATCCCTATTTCTCAGTTCATTGCCAGTATTAGAGCTCACATTCAATACACCCTCCACCATCTCAAGCTTCAGGTCAGATTTGAAAGTGAATTCGAGGCATCTTGCCACTTTCAAGAGAAAAGTCAGTTTTAATCTAGAAGAAACTGACCTTTCATCAGAAAAACTCCTCCTCAGTCTAACCCTATGCTTACTTTACCCACATTTACTGTTCTGGCTAGAGCAAAGGGCAAATAATTATGACCTTCATTCTAGACAGCTAGAAAGTAATGAGGAATCAGTTGCAATTACGATAATGCCAAGGATGGAGCTTCCTAGACTATAGGAATAAGGATTGTGACCTGGGACTATTCTCACTTTCCAGGAGGAAGGATCAGAATGGTATTTCCCAGATGGTTATAAACAACTTCTAGTGCCATGCTATTTCTCAGAATTGCAGAATATCAGAGCTGGAAGGGATCACAGTGTTAACTCAACTCCTTTGTTTTTAAAGATGAAGAAACTGAAACCCAGAATTTTCCTGAGTTCACACATATTTAAATATACTGTTATTGTAGACCTCCTTGGAATTAATTGGGGGAGCTTTCCTTGCCAGTAGCTCCTTTCTGCGTTCTGAGAGCAAGTGAAAGCGTGGGAAATGAAGTATTTTTCTTATTCTGCCTGGATGTGAATACAGAATTTCAGAATTTTTTTTCTCCTAAATATCACCCCAATTTTACTCTGTTTATCTCAGGAATTTAGAATTGTCTCAGGCTAGTTATAGTGACAGTTATTATCCTGCCTTTGCCCCAGGTAATTTGTTAAGCAACCTCAATCTTGGAGTTATTGAACACATTAGTATTATACACAAGTATCTTTCACAGTATTGCCTATCTTACTCTCAGCAAGTTAAGCCATTCTTTCAGCATTCTGAAGACCCTGACAATTCCACATGCCATTGTGGTTAGCATTCTGAGGATCGTTGTTGCTTTACAAACTTACTCTTTTCTCGGGTGAAACCTTTCCAAGTAACACAGGGAACAGCTATTTATTCAGACAGAGAAGTTTTCAGGGTCAAAGCATTTCCAGGAAATGTTTTTGTGATTGTATATCCCAGCTTTTGTATCCAGACACATTAACTAAGCAGTCTCTTCTTACAACTGGATGCAAATTTTTTTAGGAAATGATCTGTGATTGTCCATTCCCTTTGAATGAAGGGACTGGGTTTTATACTATGACTCTTTTGTCCCCCACAAAGCCCAGCATAGTGAAGTAAAATAATGGATTTGTTGAATGAATAAATGAGTGATTAAATAAATGAATGACATTTCTGAGTATCCACTGTAGATATAGATAACAGGACTCTTGCAACAAACCTCACAACTTAAATGTTTTTTGAATGAATTCAAGAGTGTACAGTTCAATCAACAGGGATAGTTCTTGAGTTCCTCTTATGTTTTTAGTACTACTAGTACTTACCTGGCAGCTGTCATAAGGGCTCTGCTATTTATTCAAAAATATATTTGCAAATAGAATTATAACTACCGCATTGAGGCATCTTACAACATCCCCTCCTCATTTGGGAATGTCTAAGCTCACAATTGCCACTATTTATTCCTGCCCCCACCCCAATTCTTTTTTTTTTAACCCTTAACTTCGGTGTATTGTCTCATAGGTGGAAGAGTGGTAAGGGTGGGCAATGGGGGTCAAGTGACTTGCCCAGGGTCACACAGCTGGGAAGTGGCTGAGGCCGGGTTTGAACCTAGGACCTCCTGTCTCTAGGCCTGACTCTCACTCCACTGAGCTACCCAGCTGCCCCACCCCCCAATTCTAACTCGAGGCATTTTATATACCCAGTAACTGTTACTGTGATCTATTTGAGTCTGATCTTGTGAAGAAATAAGGGGAGTAACCTACTTTCAAAAGGAAAACATTTCCCGTGAGGTGAATTGACTCTTTTCCATAACAACCTGACTTGACCACCTTTCACAAGATTTCCAAGTGTCACCATAATGAGCTATTTAAGTGCTTGGAATTTCTCACATGAAATGTGTGGAATATTAGCATTCTGTTTCCTATTCATTAAAAATACAACAAAACTTTTTTAGAAATTTTTCAGTGGATATTTCTTATTTGGAATATAAAATATTTATCTGTCTTTTTTTTAAGCCTTACCTTCCATCATAGAAATCAATTCTCCATATTGATTTTAAGACAGAAGAGTTTTAAGGGCTAGGCAAATGAGGGGTTATGTGACTTGCACAGGGTCACATAGTTGGGGAATGTCTGAGACCAATTTTGAATCCAGGATCTCCTATCTCTAGACTTGGTTATCAATATAGTGAGCCACCGGGCTGCCCTTTTATTTGTGTCTTATTTTAATATCATCCAAGGCCAAACCCAAGTGTTTTGGGAGGCACAAATGCATGTGTCCAATCTATTGATGCTCATAGATTTGTAACCTAAACCAGGCAGTATCATCAGTGTCCATCTCTGTTTGCTTTTCATTTTCTCTCTCTGATTCAGTTTGTCATTTTCATTAATCCTAGACAATGAATGTGCAAAAAGTTAATGGATTTGAAAAAAAAATAATTTGCCAGAGGTTTAGTCACCACCCTTCACTTCTTCCTCCACTCCCTTTCCCACCCCCTCATCTATTTTCTGTCCGAAGATTTCCTATTGATTTCAAATTCTGTGAAGATAAAGGAGTTGGGGGTGAACACACTGCTATTGAAGAAAAAATGTTAACACATTCTCCAAAGCCTCCAGTGTTCCTAGAGAGCACAGAAAAGAAAATATTTATTTCTTGTACTAGTGACTCATGTGTTTGTGGTCTTCCCTTCCCCCTTTCTTCATATTTATGTTTCAAGTTAATGTGAAAAAACAGTCATGGGTAAGAATGTGCTTCTAATTTCTGTAGTGGAAGCCCTGTACAAAACTGGCAATGAGTGATGCCTGCTGTTTATATCAAAATGGCATGTGTAAGCCTTTTTCTGTGTTTTGAGGGAGACAGCAGGTGGGGGTGGCAAAATGTGAACAGACTCAGGAACATAGATCTAGTTGAATGGGACCTCAGAGGCCATTTAACCCAACTCATTTACTTTAGAGGTACTGTAACTAAGACTGAGAGATGCTAAGTAATTTGTTCAAGTTTATAGAGGTACTAAGTGTCAGAGGCAGGCAGGGTTTGAATCCAGAACCTTGATTCTAGAATCATTATCCCCATCCACTCAACTACCATTTATATAAATCTATAATATGATTAACTACATTTTTTTCAATTTTTTATTATATACTCAGTAACCACCATCACCATCAAAAACATTTACGTAAACAATGGCATGAAAAGCCATGTGCAAAACCACAAATAATACATTGTTTATAATTTGTTTAAAATTTTGAAATTTTGTGTGCTATTTGAGTTCCCTTTGAATTTGTTTTACATGGATACTTTTTCCTCTTGATTTTGTGGTTTTTAAAAAAATGTAATCAGAGTATGTGATATTATTATTCTCTTTTCATATCTTCATATATTTCCTCCATTGTCTTTATATTTCCAATATTTGTCATTTCTAATAACATAGTACAATCTGTTATATTCAAATATACCAATATTTTCAACTATTTCTCCTAATCATTGCATTTGTGTTATTTCTAGTTATTTTGTTATTACAAACAAAGCTTTCATGAATATTTTAATATAGTCACAGCATTTTATCCTCTCACTAATGCCCTTAGGGCCTAATCCTAGTAATGATCCATAGGTCAATGAACATGAACAGCTTTGCAGCTCTTAAAATGTATTATTTCCATCTTGTTTTCTAAAAAAAAAATTCATAGCTGCTCTAGCAATGTAATAGTAGGCCTGTTTCCCTATGCTCATATCAGCATTTAATTTGATCAACTTAAATGGTCAGTTTCTCAGTTAACATATGTTAGCAGGGCTATATTTAGCTAGATTGCCCCTTGGGCAACAGACACAATCTGTTGCCAGGATCATACTCTTCCCAAAACCAAGTTTTTCCAGCTTGATTATACTCAGTGGAACTTTCGTTCCAATGCCAGAACCCCTCAGGAATGCAGGAATACTTCCATAGTTTGATGAGTTTTAGACTTTTGCAGAATATTTATGCTCTCTAAACCATTGTTTCCCATCATCAAAAACTATACTTGGATTATGTGTATGTTCAGGCTTATGCAGGTATGTGTGGGCTTTCTGGATAGCTATAATATTTAACTTATCTAAGGTTCTATTTATATCCTTACTTTTTTCATATTTTTTGCTAGATTTATTTAGTTCTAAAAGGGGAAAATTAAAACTCCCCATTATTATTATTTTGTTATCTATTTCCATGTGTATCTCATTTACTTTTTCCTTTAAAAATCTAGATGCTATAACTCTTGGTACACACAGAACCAATACTGATAATGATTCATTATCCAAAATACTCTGCAGCATAATAGAGTTCCCTGTTCATCTCTTTCAGTTATGTCTGTTTTAGCCCCAACTCTATCAGAGATCATGAATACTACCCCTTCTTCTTCTGTCTTATCTGGATCAGCTGAGGCATAGTATATTATATTTCAACCCCCTACCTTTATTCTAATATATGTCTCTCATTTTCAGTGTGTTTCCTGGTTTTTTTATTCTTTCTGCTATCTAATTTTCCCATGGGTGAATTCAAATCATTTACTCTCAAAGTCATAGTTATCAGCTATACAATTCCATCAACTCCATTCCTCCTCACTAATTGTCTCCCTTTTCCTTTTTTACTGCTGTATCTCTCCTCATATGTTCAATTTCTTTTGACCATTACCCCTCTAATTCACAGCCCTTCCCCCAAATCCTCCCTTATCTTCTTTGAGGTAGTGATTGCTGGATTTTTTTCCATTTCTCTTTTACCCTCTATTTCTAGAATTCCTAGGCTGTTTTCCTTGATGATTTCATGGATCTTTGATCTTAACTTTCCGGGAATCCAACTGTTTTTATGTTGTCTCTCCATCTGTTTTCTAGGTCAGTTCTTTTGTGATAAGATGTTTTATACTCTCTTCTATTATTTCTTTCTTTTGATTTTGCTTTATTATTTCTTTTTATCTTAGGAAATCATTAGCTCTTCCTTTTCCAATTCTAATTCTTAATACATTATTTTCTTCTGTGAGTTTTTGGATCTCTTTTTTCCTTTTGGGTGAGCTTTCATAATTTTCTTGATTTTCTTGCATTGCTCTTATTTATTTCTAATCTTTCCTTAACCTTTCTCATTTGATTTTGGAGACTTTTAAAAAAAAGCTCTTTTTGAGCTTGTGGCCATTTATTATATTCCTTTGCTATTTTTGAAGTAGGTGTTTATACTTTACTGTCCTTTAAGTTTGTGTTGAGAGTCTTCTCCTTCCTCATAATAGCTATTAATTGTTGGATTCTTTCCCCTTTACTTGTTAATTTTTATTCTAGAGGCTAGGCAAATAGACTTGATTATTGACTTTTGCTAGAGGTCCAGTATTCCTAGTGTCTTGAGGTATTACACCTCAGGTTTCAGGATTTTTTGTTTTTGTTTTTGTTTTTTCCTGGGTCCCATTTAATTACTCCAGTTCTTATAGTTCAGGGTTGGATGTACTTCTCATCTTCTGCTTAATCCTGAGTCAATGACTGACCTTAAGTGCTCTAACCAGAGCCTGAGGACAGTTCTGCCACTGCCATCAAAAGCAAACAGTTCATCTCCCCCCTGTGGGAGCACCCAGAAACTTCACCACAATTGATGGGGCCTCAGTCCTATAGAAACCACCCTCACTGATCTGTGCTCTTGCCTTATTCCCCCTCTCCTACTGTCATAATCCAGGATAGAGCAGGTGTCTAGTCGGAGTTCCTTGGGATTCCAAAGTCTCTTCTTTGTTAGCAGTAAGGTTTGAGTTCCTACCCATAGGGCCTGTTACCCTTGGACTCTGTTGCATCTATTCTTTTAGTTCCCAGGTGTGGGCTGGTGGGTCTCTCTAGAGCCAAGGCTGCAGCACATAGCTGCTCTCAGGGACCCCTGTCTGCAGATTCCATTGATATAATCAAGAATGCCAACTCCTAGGCTTAGCACACAAGGTGAAGTTGCCAGGTGTTGATTCCACTCTGTTTGCTCTGTTCCTGCTCCCAGGGCCTCTGGTGGTGGGACTGAGGCTAGGGAAATCAGAAACCTTCCTCTGTAATTGTCTTAAGCTGTTAAACTTCACTCTTGACTATTGTCCATTTTTGATGTTTTTAGAATTGCTTTTTTGGATTTATTTTTAGTTGTTTTAGGTGGGGTGTTAGGAGGATAAGGAGCCTTCATGCCCTACTCTACCATTTCCCCATAATGAATTAACTTAAATTATGCATCTTTTTTTTAAACCCTTACCTTCCGTCTTGGAGTCAATACTGTGTATTGGCTCCAAGGCAGAAGAGTGGTAAGGGCTAGGCAATAGGGGACAAGTGACTTGCCCAGGGCCACACAGCTAGGAAGTTTCTGAGGTCAGATTTGAACCTAGGACCTCCCATCTCTAGGCCTGGCTCTCAATCCACTAAGCCACCCAGCTGCCCCCTAGAATTATGCATCTTGAAGAAAATTTATTAAACTTAGTAGAAAGGAAACTTCAGAGCATGTAGCATCTGCCTTCACCAACCCCCAAGGGCTCTTTCATATGACTTGGCATAATATGGACAAGCTGTTTGAATACATTATATAAAGTTAATAGTGAACAATATTTTGTAAAAAGGGATGCTGTTGTTTTTGAGATTAGTTATTTAAATATTTGTAATAGCTTTTGCAGCTCCTGTGTAGCCTATTATAATGCCACGTAGTGGTATAGAGATAGTCCTGATACCGAAAGGCTATCTAATAGAACACAAGCTCCAGTATTTGGTACCCAGCTAGACAGGCATTGATTATGAGTCTAGGGATAGACTGTGTGTTTGTTGCCAGTGAAGTTCAAAGAAGCTTGTCAGCAAGTTTGCCATAAAATGATGGATCCCCCACAACTCTTAGTGATTTGGAGAAGGATTGTATTCTGCCTTTGTGAAGGAAGTAATCTTAGTGATTAAATTAGAGGCCTTTCTCTCTATTTTCTTTTCTTTTCTTTTCTTTTCTTTTCTTTTCTTTTCTTTTCTTTTCTTTTCTTTTCTTTTCTTTTCTTTTCTTTTCTTTTCTTTTCTTTTCTTTTCTTTTCTTTTCTTTTCTTTTCTTTTCTTTTCTTTTCTTTTCTTTTCTTTTCTTTTCTTTTCTTGCCTGAACTTGACTTCATTGCTATAAGAGATTCCAGTGAAGAAATTCACTTTACCAGCATAGGTCAGCTTTTCCTCTTCAAATTAATAGAGTTGTCTGAGACCTTGAGAAGTGACTTGGCCAGGGTCACACAAGGTCCCGGATTTCTGACCTTAAGTACAGTTTTCTAACCACATACCAAAATGACTTTCATATTGCTCATGGTTATTTAGAGCTTTCTAAGCTGTACATAGCATCTTTCTCACAACAATCACAGAAGCAAGGTACTTTATTTAAAAATCATTACTCCCATCTTATGGATAAAAAAATTGAGGCCCAGAGAGTTTAAAGGGCATTACTTTGTACATATCAGGAACTTGGCTAAGCCCTGGTGATTCAAAGACAAAAACAAAACTTTCTCTGATCTCAATGAGTTTATATTTTATTTTATTTTTTTGAGTTTTTATTGTAGTAGATGAGACAACATATAAACATAAAAGTATATGCTGAATGAATATGAGGTAGTTTTTGGGAAAGAGTAAAATTGTAGCTGGAGAATACCAAGAAATGATTTGTGTAAAAGATTGGCAGCTACCTTTTGTGGACAGTGGATAGAGTACTGAGCCTGGGGTCAGAAAGACCTGAGTTTAAATCCAGTCTCAGACATTTACCAACTGTGTTACCTTAGGTAAGTGACTTAACCTCTGCCTGTCTCAGTTTCCTCATCTGTAAACTAGGAGCAATCTCAGTATCTACCTCCTATGGTTGTTGTAAGGATCAAATGAGGTGCTATTAGTAAAGTGCTTAGCACAATGCCTGGCACATAGTAGGTGCTTAGTAAATGTTTGTTTCTGACAATATCCCTTTCCCATCCCTTGAGATTAGACTTGAATGAAAACAAGGATTCCAGGATGGTGAGGTGAGGAAAGAGAGCATTCTAGGCATGAACACGTAGCCAGGGCAAAGGCATGGAGACAAGAAATAGAATGTTGTGGGGATGAGTAGTGAGTAGTGAGTAGGCAGGTATGACTGGACCACAAAGAGAATGAGAGGAGGGGAATCTTGGAGGTCTAGAAAGGTTGGAAGGGGTCAGCTTGTGACAAGGTTTAGAGACTTCCTCCCAGGCAGACATGAAATAAAGAAGCAGTACTCTTTGGGTCAGGTCAAATGGCCAATGTAAACTCACCTAAACAGACTACCACATCCCTCCAACTTGTCTGCAGGGCTATTTGGAGAGAGTTTGTTAAATGTTTTACTAGCATCCAGCTATATTATAGCCACACTATTCCCCTGATCTACTCGTCTAAGAATTCTGTCACCAAAGGAAATGAGCTTAGTCTGGTATGATTTGTCCTTAATGAACTCATGCTGTAGCATAGTGATCAACTCTTCCCTTTCAATATTTTCACATTTTTTCCCCTTTGGAACTGCGATTTCTTTAGTATGGGGCAGCCGTAGTGTAAAAACTTCGTTTATAAACTCATAGTTGCTGGTCTGCATCAATAAAAGGGGTTTTTATACAAGGAGTGCCTGTTACCAAAGAAGTCACTGTTGTGATATTTATTGTCTTAACAGTGTTGCCTGAAATGCTGGGAGGATGGATGACTTCTCTTTGGCCACACAGCCAGTATTTGGCAAAGATACAACTTGAATCCAAGCCTTCCTGATTCCAAGACATCCAACCCTTCATCCATCATTGTCCTTAAATTCCTACAAATACTCCTTTAATAATGTTTTCCAAATTTTGCCAGCAATGTGCATCAAACTCACTGGACTATCAACAGAAATATCCACATACTTCTCTTTTCTCATAGTAGGAGAGGTATTCATTTTATTCCACTGGGCTCTGGAAGAGATAAGTGGGAACAATGCATGGAACTGGTAAGAGGCAGATTTAAGTTCAGTGTAAAAGAAGTCCTCCTAATAATAAAAGTCTTCTCATTCAATCTCTTTATTTGACATGTGGGAAAAACAAGAGGCAAAGGTTAACCTGTGTTAAGACCCAGATGGAAAACTGACAGCGTTGGCAGTTAGATGACTCAGTGCAGAGAATGCTAGTCTTGGAAGTCAGAAAGACATGAATTCAAATCCTGTTCCAGACACTTTTTAGCTGTGACCCCTTGGACAAGTCACTTAACCTCTCTTAGCCTCAGTTTCTCCATCTGTAAAACAAGGGAAGTTGGATTTGATCACCTCCAAGGTAACATCTAGTTCAAAATCTATGATCCCACTGATTTTTGTTCTATGACTATATGTTTGTTTGATTTATTATTTGGATTCCTAGATATTAAAAGTTTTGGTTCCAGACAGTTCCTTATCACTATTGTGCATGACTCAGCTGTGACTGCTATTATCAGAGAGAAGGTCTTACCTGTGCTAGCTTCTGAAACTCTTTCTATGTTGGGGAGCATCAATAGACGGACATATTTACAAATGGGATAAACCTCTTCTTTTATTTTTATTATTTTAAAACTCTTATCGTCTGTCTTAGAATCAATACTGTGTATTGGTTCTAAGGCAGAAGAGGGGTAAGGGCTAGGCGATGGGGATAAAGTGACTTACCCAAGGTCACACAGCTAGGAAGTGTCTGAGGTCAAATTTGAATCCAGGACCTCCCATCTGTAGGCTCCGTGGCTCTCAAACCACTGAGCTACCCAGCTGCCCCCACAAGCCTCTTCTTTTGAGAATGTCAGGAAAGGGGGTCCAGGGCACAGAGTTTGAATGATTTTTGAAAAGTCAGAGATCCAGAGTTCCCTCCCAGATGCCTCTGCAAGACTGAGAATCCATCATGATTTATTTCTTTTCTAGGATGGCTGCTATAGACCAAGGCAACTTCTTTCCACAGTGAAAGATGTGGATTTGGCTACTTCTCTCAGAAATTAAATTCACATGCATTCTGCAGACCTTGAAGAGTTGCACCCATTGGCTTCTTTCAGCATTGTCTGTATTTAAACTGTTTCCAGAGTTAAGGATTTTACTTCAAATATAGAAACCAAAAAAAGTTAACTTGACCTTTCAAAATAAAGTTACATTCAGTTTAGAACTGGTGGTTGTTAGGTTGGACCCTGTTATTATCTGGATTCTCACATTGTTTTTACTTCCTATGAAAGATGGATTTTTTTGCATTATGGAACTTTTTGGCAATCTGGAAAAGTCGATGAACCTCTTTTCAGAATAATATTTTTAAATACATAAGATAAAATTCATATGATTACAAAGAAAATCAAAAGCTAGTGAAATTTGAGATGTAATTTTTCCCATCCAAGTTCACAGAATCCCTTAACTATATCCATTGACTTAAGGCCTATGGACCCTAGGTTAAGAAGCCCTATTATAAGAGAAGGAAGGGAAAGAGAAGGAAGGACCTGAATGGGAACCTAGTTTTCTTGTGTGTTCTCAATTGGCACATATCCTCAAACTCCAAAAGAAAAAAAAAAGACAAAAAAAGCTTTCCATAAAGCCCCACCAAATGTTAACAGCAACATGTGCCAGATATCTTTGCTTCTTCCAAACTCAAATGACTTCACAGGCCACTGCAAATAAGTCTAAGCCCTAGGCTGACATTTTAAAAAAAATTCAAGTTTTTACTTATGTCATAAGAAAATGTAAAAATCAAAAGTTCTATGCAATAGCAATTTATACTAGGACAAGTTTTGGAGTTTTACTTGTAAGGTCTTATTGTGTCTTTTTAAATTTCACTTTATAATGGCTTGGGAGCCAAGATTATTAAAATCACATTAAAGTTTTTAGCATAGTCATGTGGAAACAGGCAAGGAAGGGACAGCGAACTAAGACAAATCCCATCGATACATCTGTGTCCACGAATGTGTTTGTGCCTTTAAGATTGAGAATCATAAGATTATAGATTTAGAACTGGAAGGATACTGAGGCACAAAAGTTAAGTGGTTGAACAGAGTCATGCAGCCATTAAGGATCTGGAGCAAAATTAAAACCCATCCCATGTCTTTCTTATTCCAAGTTTCATGCTCTTTCCACTTTGCCATAAAAGATCCCAATAATGGTAAAATACTCATGAAAATACTAAAAGTACATGAGTAAATACAATGAATATATGCACAATTACCATCTCCCAGACCATAAACTATAGGAATTAAAGAAAGATAAATGGAAAATTAGACGCAAGCTACCCAACACGAACTGGACAAAAGCTATACAGTCAGCTCTGGCAATGATCTATCCATCACCTAACTGACTGGCTATTCCCAGCACTGGAAAGGCTATCTCTTCTAATCCACTCCTAACTTTTTGAGGATCTTCATAAACTTCAGAAATTCAGAAACTTCAGAAATAAGCTATAAAGATTAAGGAATAGTATGTGTTAAAATCACTAAAAATTTAAGAGGTCTAGAGAAGGTTCCTTAAATATTATTCATTAGTGGTTGTGAGTGGGATGAGAGGAAAGGCATGATGGGGGCAGAGTGAGAAGAGTATGTTTAAAGAAATGGGATGGGAAACAAAATCTCTTCCCAAAGATGAGTTACTGCCATACATTTTAGAGATGTTAGCACAGTGGATGGGCTAGCCTTGGAGCCAGGAAGCCCTTCTGATATAGACTGATTGTTCCAACTCAGACAAGTCACTTAAACCTCTTGGAGTCCCCAGGCAACTCTCTATGACCGTAACTTCAGCATGATTATACCAATCTTCATCATGCTAAATTGATGAACTCACAAATCTAGAACCAAAGCAAGTAATTTTGAGTCCATTAAGTCCAAGGGTGTTAGTTCATCTGTTCAGGGGTCATTTTCATTCTCTCTGCCTCTCTCCTATTGTAGTTTTCATTCAATGAGCATTTACTAAGCACTTCCTGCACATTAACCTTTAATAGTTTAAAAATGCTAAAAGCATTTATATAGTGTTTTGGAGACATCCTGAGTTCATTCCTGTTGGGAATTAGCCAATATAGACCAGCAGCATATTGTAGGAACTAAATAATAACAATAGCTTCATTGGATATAACATTTTAAGATTCACAAAGCCCTTTGATCTTTACCACAACTGTATTAGGTAAGATCCACTTTATAGATGAGAATCTAAATCTGTGAGAAGTTATGTAACTTGCCCAGGGACCCACAACAAATAAGCTTTTGAGTAAGGATTTGAACTGAGTTCTTGCTCATTCCAAGTCCAACATTGTCTACTTGGCTATGCTGCCTGACATAAATATTTGCTTACTGATTGTTTCATGAAACATTTTGAGCCCCAAAATAAGTGTTCAATAATGTAAGAGAAATTATATATAAATTTCTTTGAGAGATAGTGTGATATAGTGGAAAAAGAGATGGACTTGGAGTCAAGGGACTTGGGTTTGAATCCTAACTCTGACCGCTCTGAGCCTTAGTTTCCTCATATGGAAAGTGAAAATAATGATACCACCTACTTTATGGGGTGGATATGAGAGAAAAGTTTTAGCAAGGACCTCACAAGTTATATAGTTCAATCCCTACTTGAGCAAAGAATTCCTGAATCTTCTGGAGAAAGAGAATCCACTTCTTCTTAAAACAGCCCATTCTACTCCTGCATGACTTTTATTGGAAACCTTTTCTAACACTGAGCCTAAATCTGCCTCTTTTCACTTTGATGCATTGCTCCAAATGGAATCAAACTAATTCCTCTTTTACAACCTAGTCTCTTCCAATTTTTCCAGTCTTCTTCTGCCTCACTCTTCTCAATGTACGCTGTGATCTAATGACACTAGCCTCCTTGTAGTTATTCGCACAAGCCACTCCATCTCCTGACTGTACATTTTCACTGGCTCTCTGCCATGCCTGAAAAACTTTCCCTCTCATCTCTGCCTCTTGGCTTCCATGATTTCCTTCAAGTTTCAGCAAAAATCTTTCCTTCTTCAAGAAGTTTTTCCCATCTCCCTTAATGCTAGTCCCTTCCTTCTGAAATTTATTTCCTATTTATCTTGTTTGTACATAATCGTTTACATGTTTCCCACTATTAAATTGTGAACTCTTTGAGGGCAGGAATTGTTTTTTGCCTTTCTTTGTAGTCCCCATACTTAGCACGATGCTTGGCACATAGTGGATGCTTAAAAAATGTTCAGTGACTTCAACTTGACTTTCACATGGTATTCAAAGTAAAAGAATAATCTATATAGATTGGCTTAATCACAAGGGTAATGAATTTGGATTTGAACAGACTGATGAATGTGAAATGGCACAAAATGAAGTGAAGGGTTTTAGAGCGGGATTTTGCCTCTCCTATAAACTATAAGGCACTGGGCAAACTATTTCACTTCACTGGCCCTCATTTAGCATATCAACAAAAATGGATTGGATCAGATGCCATATGAGAACTTTTGAAATATTAAAATCCTATGATTTTTTTAGTGTTTCCTGAAAATCTCCAGGATTATAGAAATCACCTCCTAAGTTTCTCCTTAATTCTCTTTTGTGCACTAGACTAGATGTTTGGACAGAATAAGAGTTTTCGGTTCTCACTTTCATGCTATATAAAGATATGTCTAGATAATAGTAACATAATAAAATTTGCTCTTACATCATTTCAATACATCATCTCATCTGAGCTTCATAAAACCCACAAAGCAGGTATTTTTATTCCTATTTTACATATGAGAAAACTGAGGGTTAGAGAGACTTAAAAGACTTGCCAAGAGTTATGCAGCTAATAAAAAGGTCAATCAAGATTTAAACCCAGGTTGTCTGAGTCCAAACCCATTAATAAACATTTTATATTTTTAACTATATGCCAGACACTGTGCTAAGTGCTAGAGATCCAAACAGAAGCAAAAGATAGACCCTGACCTTAAGAAGCTTATAATCTAATGGGGAAAACAACATAGAAACAAATATATAAAAATCAAGATATGTAAAACAATAAATAAGAAATAAATTAATAGAGGTAAGACACTAAGATTAAGAGATGCTAGGGAAGACTTCTAATAAAAAAACAGTCCTTTATCCATTGTGTAATATTTCCCTTGTTAATCTGGTCCCACCATGAATTTCAATTGAATGCCTAAACTTTTTTCTAAAGAGTGACATGGTCAGAGTAACTTATCTTCTTCAGCCTGTCTCTGTCAGCCTCTCCATGAAGGTTTGTGCTTGGTTCTTTGGATTGTAAGTTACCTTCAGAACCATCCAAAAACAACGTTGACTGTGTTTGAATTGAGTACAATTGAAAAAATGAAATCTGTACCAATGACACTAACTTTTAAAAAATATTCTTTTCAGTTTGATATTAAGTTAGAACCAAATTTGAATTATTGAATTTTAGCTCTGACATGCTTGTCATCTCTTTGTTCTTACTTTTACCTAAAATACTTCTGCTTGTTTCAACTTTTAAGTGATCTTTTGGGACTCCCCCTCCCCAATCCCAGATGACTTAAGCATTCTGACAGCCATTGGAGAGCCAAATTAGAGCTCACACAATTGGAAGAAGCTCATAGGATCTACTAGAAGTTGTTAAAAATCTTAAAAAAGAATGAAAATGAAAATTTGGGGAAATTTTAAGAATTTCTCATAAAGCTTTAAATTTGAAATAGATAAGAATATGAAGCAAAATTCATTTGAGGTGAGACTTGAACCCCATACTTAAGGACATGCTAAGTGCTCATTCAGGACTAAGGATGATGTATTGTTCACACTTTTGGCATGTAGATCTGGATTATAGTACCAAAAGTGGCATTAGAAGCTTGGACATGACATTTAATAATTTTGTGTATGAATTTCCTCATCATTGTAGTCTTTAGCCTCAATGAGTATACATTCTATAGTGACTTGAATAATCTTTCTAATGTATCATTTCAATCTCATTGGCTCTTTATTTAAAAAAGAAAAAACCTTCCTGGTTCCTAATTATTCATGAGACAACTTCTCAGCCTTATTACACTCTTGTGTTTTAAGTACTCTGGTCCAGCCACTCTGTCTCCTCTTTTCATTCTCATATTTCTCCTGTCTTCCTGACTTTGGGTCATCTTTTTCCCCTCCCCTTCATTCCTGATCTGGACTTTCCCAAATGATTTTTAATTTGTTGAAGTTCCTTCTCTCCTTCAATGAATGGCTTCATGGCAACCCTATCTGATATTCTACCATCCTCTTTAATATCCTACCCAAGTGAAAGTGACCTCTGTTTTGTCTTTGTTTCTTCTATCAAAATTATTTATATCCAAGTTATTTCTCTATTCTCTATTAGATTGTAAGCCTCCTGACAACTGGTGATATCTATTTGTGTACTCTAGTACCCAATACCATTTTGTTTGGAGTGGGCACTTAAAAATCTTTGTTGAATTGAATGAAACGAAACTTAACTATTATTATTAACTTATACAGTATTCTTTGATTAATAGTAAGATTTCAAAAATACATTGAAGTCTTGCTTGAAATCTTTTGTTGTCACTGGTTTGCTGAATTACCTTTTATAAAAGTCATTTGACCTATGTGACCACAGACACTACTTGTCAGTAAATTATATATAATAATAATTTTTCTGTCTTATAAAGGAAATTAATGATGTATAATTATTTGAAGTATTTCTATAGTGAAGTAGTTGCAAATTACAAGTCACAATTCATCCATATATAGTTTCTCTGTGAGCCTAACTACAAAAAGTAGTTGAGTTACTTATAGAGGCTGATTCTGTGTGAATTTGAAACATCTGGATGAAAGATGAAAAATTCAGTTGATTATAGCAATGCTGCAAAACATGTTGCGTGTAAGTATTTGGAAATATCTGGATGATTTACTATATTCAGTGCTTTTCATTCACATGTTTTCACTTGTGTGTACACAGCTCAAAAAAAGCTAGTTTTTATATAACATTTTAAAGTCTTCAAAGTATTTCACATATATTATATCACTTGATCTTCACAACTCCCCAATAAGGTAAATGCTACCATTTCTCCCACTTTACAGGTGAGGAAATTGAGCCTTAGAATCATAAGCAAAGTTCTATCATACACTGAGCAAATGTCTGAGGCAGGATTTGATTTCAGGTCTTCCTGACCCAAATCAAAAAAACCTAATAAATTGTATCCACTGCCTCACTTAGAAACAAAGACTTTCTTTTCAATGTCCTTTTTCCCTTCTAGAACTCATGTCTCCATAATTTATTGCACATTTCTGTTAATTACACTAGTCTTTTAAATAATCCTTATTCTTCTATTTCCTTCCCTCTAATATATCATGTGCATTATCTCAAAATTATTTCAGTATGTTGGATCTGTGATTTCTTTGTTATAGGTAGCCCCACCAATGAAGCAAATTACAACCTATCCATTCTTTTTTTTCTCTGCAGTACTAGGTATATCCTTCTATTCACTCTCCAAGGGGGTGTACCCAATATGCCTAAGGTCTTTCACTTGACCTCTTGATGTTGTCCTGTGGCTACTTCTCTACCTTTATCATTCTTTTACTCAGAAAATGTCAGTAATTCTCCAGTTTTTTTATCCACAGGAAAAAAAAACAACAACAATACAACTTGGGCATTAAAGACCTTCCAGTCTGTCCTTCCTCTGTACTGCCGAACATTCTGTTTCAACCAGGCTGGTCTACTGACTGCATACTAAACTTGCCATATTTATTTTAGGTTGTGCTTATGCTATTTCCCATCCTTAGAGTGCCTTACTCTTTCCCCTCTCCTTTTTCATCTCTGATGGATTCTTAAGAGTTCAGCTCAAGCCTCTTATCTTGGATAAAGCCCTCTTTATGCCCTTTAGCCAACATTATGCCTGTCTCTATGCTCTGTGGCACTTACTATTCCACATATCTGACATTTTAGCACTTAATAATTAAATTCTTGCATTGCTATTTCCTTTATCATATTGTATGCCTTGCCTTTAGGACAGATTCTTTACGTCCCTCTTGTCTACATAGGCCTTCTGTTTCCAACACAGTTTTCTGATCACTGTGGATACTCAATAAATCCCGATTGAATAGAGACAAACATATTCAGCTGTTGGTTTAGATCAGTGATTACCAAAGTGGGCGCTACCTCCCCCTGGTGGGTGCTGCAGTGATCCAGGGAGGCGGTGATGGCCACAGGTGCATTTATCTTTCTTATTAATTGCTATTAAAATTTAAAAAAAATAATTTCCAGGGGGCTAAGTAAAATTTTTTTCTGGAAAGGGAGTTGTAGGTCAAAAAAGTTTGGGAACCACTGGTTTAGACCATTTGCTTTCCCTGATAGCAGAAGTGCTATTTCATATAGTAAACACATTCTATGCTTCTTCTAAGGTTTTTTGACCTGCTGTCTCTAACTCTGATGTCCAACATCTCTAAAAGTACTTTAAGATATAGACCACATTTTGTACTTGGAAAATAATGTTGGCAGAAATTTTCGGTCAAGCATATACAATTATCCTTGCTTTTTAAAAATGATTAATTTTGAGCTAGTTGTAGATTGTCACACTAAATTTTATATTCATTTCTTGGGCCTCTTCCTGAGCACATGGAGATTACTTTGGAAAGGAGACATGTCTTAACCAGCCACTGAAACATCTTGTGAGAAAGAAAGTTGCCAGTGTAAATACTTCATATGAAAGACTTGTGAAAAATGAAAATATAGGTTTCCAAGTTTTCCACAAGCTTATGACTGGTGCCAAGAAGCTTCCAGGCCATAGGACCTTAAAAAATCATCTGTTCCATGCAATCTCAGAGTCAGATGGCTTCCCTAGCATATGTGCATATATTTTATCAAGACGTTGCAACCATTTTGTGGTTGCAGTTCTAGACAGCTGGAGTAAGCTTTCCATTCCTTTTAAATAGACATGCTCCTGAATTTGTTTTAGAAATTTATCTGTACCTTTGGAAGACTCATTTTAAAAAATACACACACGATGTTCATATTGTTGTTTATTGTTTTACATTAAAAGAAATGCTTTGTTTTGGTGTCTTACCTTTTATTCCAAGACCTTAGAGAAGCTTTTTCAAAACAAGCATTTACTCATGTTCTTTGGAGTCACAGTAAGAAGCAAAAGTTAATTTACTTTAATATCCATCATTCAGTTCTAACCTTGATCCTATGTCTCAGTCTCTTTCCTTCTTAATCTGATGTCCTGTATCAGTAAATGTTTTAGCCTGAGTGAGATCTATTTTCCCTTTTAGTCATTAACCAGTTGTGTACTCTACCCAAGACTGCAAAATCAGGCTGGTTTAGATAGTACAGGTATAAAACCTGGACTGTGTGATTTCCCAGGGATCTGGCTATCTCTGTAGAAACACCTTGGATAGGAGACTGGATTGAACATTTTAGATGCATTCATCTAAACATGGGTTACAAATGTCTGTACAGAACTACTGACTAAAATATTGTGGTCAGACACATTTTGGCTTCCTTCCACATAATGGCAACCCAAAACATTTTCAAGGGCAATAGCCTAATATTTTTTTGTGGATGGATATGCCTATCTATTGAAATTATTGTTTCAGTGGTCCTTTTGTGTATATGTTCTGAAGAAATTTGAGAGGTCAGGGAAACATCCTGGGAAGCCGAAGGTTTCTGAAGGGGTGCTGAATGATATTTCCAAAGTTGTAGATACCCTTAATAGAAAGCATCCTCAATAGATTTTGTCATGCCTATCAGTTTCAGATACTTGCCAAATAAGTAGTTTACAGTATAACCTAAAACAAAGATTTGCAATTACAGGTTAAAGCTGTCTGACTTTCTTAACAGAGCTGAAAATTTTGTTTTCTGCTAAAATGGTTTGAGGATTTCAACTCTCAAATATTTAGTGACAGATCTTTTTTATCATAATATTATATTTTTTTCTCAGTTACATGTAAAAACAATTTTCACATTCATTTTATTCAATTTTCACATATTCAAAATGACCCAGTAGGGCAGCAGCAGGAAATGAACATACATATTTAAAAGGCTGATAGCAGTATACCTGATTACTTATGAGAATGAAGTCTTTTTGATGCCACAAGAATATAAGGCTTTTGAGCAGTGGTTCCCAAACTTTTTTGGCCTACCGCCCCCTTTCCAGAAAAAAATATTACTTAGCCCCCTGGAAATTATCTTTTTAAAAATTTTAATAGTAATTAATAGGAAAGATAAATGCACCTGTGGCCATCACCGCTCTCCTGGATCACTGCAGCACCCATCAGGGGGCGGGAGCACCCACTTTGGGAATCACTGCTTTTGAGGTCTTCGAAGACACCTGAGTCAAAAAAGATTATGACACATCTAACTCTAGAGATAATAAGTGAACAATCACCAGAATATTGGTGTCAAAAAAGTATGGAAATATATGTTTAACAAATGTGTTGGCTGATGTTAAGGGAAGATGATGACCGTTCTAAGTCTCAGTTTCTCCATCTATGAAATGAATATGATGAGCTTAGTTTAGTGAATCAAGAGCTAGAGTCAAGTATGACCTCGGGTATATGCTGGCTTTGTAATCCTGGGTAAATCATATAACATTGAAGTGTTCCAGGCAACTTTTAAGACCATAAGTTGCATGGCAGATGCTAGTTTGTACTGGTAGCAGGAATTTCCTCACTGAGAGTTCCAAGGACTAATTAGGTCTCAGATTGGGTCTTAAAAAGGCAATACTTGCATTATCTACCTTGCCACATTGTTGTGAAGAAAATGCTTTGGAAAACTTGAGGCATTCTATAAATTCTATAAAATTTGAAGCACTATAAATAGTGTTGATGATAATGATGATGATTTTCTACATATAGTTCAAACTAAAGATGGATGTCAAAGTTATTCAAATGCTTCCAGGAATACATGACATTTTAGCAAATGTGTCAACTTCAGGAAGTCTTAAATCCTTTTTGGTGAAATCCACAGGATTATGAAAGAGGATGATCTAACCATACATACTGGAAAAATATAGTGAGTGAGACATATATTGCCTAGAATACATACACAGCTAGATAAGCAGCCTATCAGTATAGTCTCTCAATATGCAGATCATGGACAAGCATTGCCAGTAGACAGTGAACTGGGTCCTAAATTGAGCAGAAGATATAATCGTATTACACTTGGATAATAGTACAATGCTTTCAGTGATTTCAAGTTGTTTGTTGCTCCAAAAGACTATCTCTTTGACACCCACATATTCCTAGTGATGCTACGTTTATGAATCATGCAATACCATGGCGTTGGAAGGATTAAAATGATAGGGAAACCAAAGGTCGACTAAAATACACTAGATGGGAGTAATAACTGCATTATGTAAATTGTGATGCTTTGCATTGGACAAATGAATAAAAGACATGGTCAAGGGGACATATCACTGGAAAAGGAGTTGAACCGCATATGAAGCAAGAATCCGAGAAAAGATGGATAACCTGAGTATGATATTGGTACTTGGAAGATCCTAAAAGAACAAGAGAAAGGACTCTACTGCATTGGATGGGTTCTCTAATGTAGGATGCTTTGGAAAACATGAACAAGAATTACGTAAAATGAAATGATAAAAAGATGGCAACATTTCATCATTTGTCCTTTTTTAGTTTATGTATTATAAAGCTAGAAACTGGGAAACTTTTATTTTTTCACAGCTCAAGTTTAAGTCATAAGAATATAAAATGTTACTAAAAACAAAAACTATGCTCTACTTTCTTAGATGAGATGTGTGACTGAGTTTAGTCACCTAGAGATCTGGAAGGGTCAAATAAAGAAAATTTCAATGAACGATATACAAATTTCTTTCCTCATCTACATAAATATAGAAAACAGAGTGGACTTGTTTGTAAAATAATATAATCCTTCCACTGTTGTTGAAGCAACCACTTTGATCAATTCTGTGGCATAATCCATCCTTTTAAGTAACCACAAAAGAAATAGGTTACTGTCTATTATGGTAAAAGAACTGGCCATTTAAATTTTTTAAATCTTCCTTAAGTTGAGGTTAACTTAAATGCTGGTTATACTAAGAGCGGAAACCTCTCCAGCCTGGTACTTGCCAACCTTCCCTCATCTGACCTCATACTTTGAAATGTTTGTGTTTATCATAGTGAACTCTTCATTCAAATTTCTTTCTAGTTATTTTATATTTTCATGTGTATATATTGTACTATCTTCCCTTCCCAATTCCCAGTCATTATGATGAATCATTTGATTCATCAGATGTTGTAAGTTTCTAAACCTATATTTTTAATGCAAAGGATGTTAACAGTGGTTCAGGTAATGTCTGTTCTCCACAACTGCTACTAATTGAACCAATTCAGTTCAATTCAAAATGGATTCAGAAACAGAGCATTGTGCTACTCACTGGGTAGGCAAAAAGGCTATAGAAGACATAGTCCCTGCCCTTGGAGAGTTTATAATCCAGTAGGATAATAAGGCACCCCAAGGTACTCAGAATCAGTACACATAAAATGAAACTCATTATTTTTCCCCTAAACCCATCCCTCTTCTGCACTGCTCCATTTTTGATGAGGGTACTACCATGCTTATAGTTAACCAGGCTTATTATTTCAGTCAGCCTAGGATCTTCTCTCTCCTTTAGCCTCCATCCCTCCCATATACAATTAGGTTGTTTCTTATTGACACTGTAACTTGAAAAAAAAAAGGCCCTATAAAAAGGAATTATTTATTCCTATTTTAAGTTAACAGGGGACCTGGAGGTCCTCTTACCATAGAAATATGTAGGGATTAACCAGCCCACAGAGACAGGAAGACCATAGAGACAGGAAGGAGGAACCATAGAGACAGGAAGTGAGGTAGAAAAAGGGTATAAAAGGGGCCAGCATCAGTTGGTTGGTGGGTCAGTTGCTGACACTTAAGTGCTGGCAATTGCAGAGAAGTTGGTGGCTGGGAGCGTGTTAGGTTGGTGGTTGGCATTTAGTTGATGCAATATAAAAGACAAACCTGAGTTTACTGAGAGAAGTCCTTTAAAGGACTTTCTGTCTTACTCTTTAGAGGGCTTTTTGGCTTATGGGTTTTTGGTTTTTGGTTTGGGTTGTTAGGTTTTTTTCTTTCTTGAATTGGGAGATGGTTAGTCTTCATTGACAGACCTAAATGGTGTTGGATTAAACACTAATTGGGCTGGTTTTGTTTGGGGAGGATTGGGTTGGAACTTTGTGGGGTGGTTGTTATTAGAGGTAGTTATAGGAAAATATAGGCAGTTTTAGATAGTAATCATAGGTAGTTATAGGATAACTAGTATAGACATTAGGAAATTTTCTTTCTCTACCTCTTTCCTATATTTCCCTCCTTTTACTATATTCTCTTTAAAACTAAAGTTATTAAAAGCTGCTCTTTTATTTATTTTGTTTTGTTTTGTTTTTTGTTTTTTTTTTAAACCCTTAACTTTCTGTATATTGACTTATAGGTGGAAGAGTGGTAAAGGTAGGCAATGGGGGTCAAGTGACTTGCCTGGGGTCACACAGCTGGGAAGTGTCTGAGGCCGTATTTGAACCTAGGACCTCCCGTCTCTAGGCCTGGCTCTCAATCCACTGAACTACCCAGCTGCCCCCCTGTTCTTTTATTTTTGTCAAACCCCTATTTTAACCCTTACCTCCCCAAATGCCAATAGTGAAAAGTACTATAGGATCAGATAAAGGAAGACTGGCAAGAACAAGGATAGGAAGTTTTTCGTGCCCTCCTCCCCCAAATCTAGTTATTTTAATGGCTATCATGGAGGCAGCTGGTGGCATAGTGGATAGAATATGAAGTCTGGGGTCGGGAAGACTTGAGTTATAAACTAGCCTAAGGATACTTACTAGGGTATGACCCTGGAAAAATTACTTAACTGGTAATTGCCTCAGTTTCCCCCATTATAAATGGAGAGGATAATAGCACCTACCTTTCAAGGTAGTTGTAAAGATCAAATAGGATATTTGTGAAGAGCTTAGCACAGTGCATGGCTCATGGTAGGCACAAGTATAAATGCTTATTACTTTTCCATCTCTACCATACTAGTTCATTCCCTTCTCACTTCTTGCCTAGACTTTTGCAATAGCTTTCTTTTATACTCCTAACTTCCAGTCTCTCATATCTCCAATCCATCTACCTCAGAGCTGCCAAAACAATCTTTTAAAATAAGACTCTCCTCAAGAACCTGAAGAAGGTCCTAGTTACCTCTAGGATAAAATACAGACTCCTTATGTTAGTATTTAAGGGCTTACACAGCCTGGCTTCAGTCTTCTTTTCTAGGTTTATTACATATCACTCCTTTCTTTACATTTTGTATTCTATTGAAACTGGTCTGGTTGTTGTTCCTTGACCTTGGTCTCCTTCTTCTGTCTCCATGCCTTTGCACAGGCAGTGCCTCCATACCTGGGATTCCTTCCTTCCTCAATTTTACCTCTTCTGAGCCTTTCTCACTCTCTAGCCAGCTTATGAAGATCTTTAAATTTCAAGAAGATATTGTATTTGATCATGGAGGTAATGTGGGGGGAAGCCACTGGAACTTATAAAGGAGAGGGGTGACATAGAACTACCTTTTAGTAAAATTTTCTTGGCAACTAATTGGAAGATGGAACAATTTAGGAAGAAGACTTGAAGGCAAAAATTAGAAGTTTTTTTGCAAATGTCCAGGTGAGAGATGTTGAGAGCATACAGTTATGGCTATATGAGTGAAGGGAAATAGGGACACATGTGAGAGACATTAAGAAGATAAAAACACATTTTGGTAATGTATTGTATAGGTGGGATAACTGGAGAATAATGGCACCCTCAACTATAACTACAAAATTTGAAAGAGGACAATTTTGGGTTAGAGGTGATGATGATTTTGTTTTGGCTATGTTGAGTTTGAGGATAACTAGGTATAGATGCTCTGTAAACTAGGGGATATATCGATTTGAGAACTTGGAAGAGAGGTGAAGGCTGGATCTGGAAATTAGTCTATTTTATGGAGTCAAAGCAATACAGATAAATAACATTCATAATGGAGAAAGTATAAAGAGGACATAAGATATAATGATTAAATAATGCTACATTAAATGGTAGAAAGTGAAAAAGGGTTCAGGCAAAATAGGCACAAGAGAGGCAAGAGAAATAAATGTAGGAGAGAATATGCAAAATAAGCTAGTGAACTACATCAAATACTGCAGACAAGTCAAGGATGTTAGATTTAAAGCCAGCAGTAGTCATCAAGGCCATCTAGTCCAACCTTTATTTTACAAAGGAGGAAACTGAGGTCTGGAAAGATTCAATGACTTTTCCAAGATCTTCTAGGTAGTAATAGAGGTAGAATACAAACTCAAGTATTTCCATTCTAAATCCAGTGGCCTTTGTGGTCTACTATGCAAATTCTTCCAGAATACTTTGTTCTAAACAGTTACTTTGAGGAAATGGAATCATAGAATTATTCAAGAAGAGGAAGTGGAATTGAGAAAAGTGTCTTTTGTTTTGATAAGAAGGCTCAAGGGCTTTTTGGAGATCAGTTTGGGTGGGGATATGGCTAAAAAGCCATTCATTTGAAAAAGAGCATACAAGAGTCTTTTAGGAGAATGAAAGCTGAGTATGAGTTCTCAGTGTGAACAGCCAAAAAAAGTTAATATCATCTTGGGCTGCATTGTCCAAATAGAAGGACCTGGCCTGCATAGATGATAGTTCTGAATTTTGCCTTTTAAGACTCCCACCTAGAATATCATGACCAGTTATGGATGCTACTTTTTCGGAAACAAACCAAAATGGATGTAAGGCAAGAAATCAGTATGGTGAGGAGACCTGAGAGTAGATTATAAGAGGCCCAGTTGAAGGAACTAGAGATATTTAATCTGAAGAAAAGATTTGGGGTATGGGGTTAGGGAAAATGACAGCTGTCTTCAGACTGAAATACATCTTATGTAGAAGAGGGATTAGACATATTTTGCTGTGCTCCACAGTAAAAAGCTTGGATGAAGAACTGGAAATTATAAGTAGTCAGTTAACAAGCATCTATCAAACACTGTGTATGGCTCAGTAGAAGAAAAACATTTCTTGTTAGAGCTATGCAAAAATGGAATTTTTTGCCTTGGGGAATAGTGAGTTCCTAGTCATTTGGACTCTTCAAGTGGGGAACCTGGATGATCACTTATTTATATGGTAGTAGACATGATTCATTCTTTCGGGTAGGGACCTCTCCCAATTTGTAATCCCATTCCTAATATATGTATATTTGGGGAGAGAGTTTAGTTAGGGATTAAGAAAGGAAAGTGTTCAAATAGGTTATTTAGGAGATTGAATAGCAAGTCACCAATTCAGGAATAGAAGGATTACCAAATGACAGTGACAGTTAGGGTGAAATTTTAAAAAAACAGAAGGGAAGGGTTGGCTGCTTGTTTATTTTATTTACATTTATATCTAAATAATGATTATGGGTCAAAAACTGAACTTTTATATATTTTAGTCAAAGATATTTTTTATTTTCCCAATTATTTGTAATAACAATTTTCAACATATATTTTCTGAAATTATAAGATCCAAATTGTCTCCCTCCTTCCCTTCCCACTCTCAAATATGGTAAACAATTTGATTTGGGTTATACATGTATTATCATGGAAAACATCTTTCCATTTAGGCCATTGTTGTAAGAGAATACTCATATAAAACCAAAACCCAAAAATAAAACCACAAATAAACTAAGGTGGAAAATTCTATGCTGTGAGCTACACCCAACTCAAACAGTTGGATAGCATTCTTTGTCATAAGTCCTTCAGGGTTATCCTTGAGACCCTGAGAGTAGCTAAATCATTCACAAATGACCATCATACAATATTGTTGTTACTTGTTCAATGTTCTCTTAGTTCTGCTTATTTCATTCTGCATCAGGTCATGTAGGTCTTTCCAGCTTTTTCTGAAATTATCCTGCTCATCATTTCTTATGGCACAATAGTATCCCATCACCAAATATACCATAATTTGTTCAGTCATTCCCCAATTTCTAATTCTTTGCCACCATAAAAAGAACTGCTATAAATATTTTTACACAAGTTTTCCTTTCATCTTTTTTATGATCTCTTTGGTACACAGACCCAGTAGTGGTATTACAGGATCAAAAAAGGGTATGCACAGAAAAAAAACAACCTGAATACTTCTAAAGGAAAAATTCAGGTCAGCTAAAAGCTGTCTCTTGAAATATATAGTGTAGATGTTCATCCATATGGCATTTTTTTTAATCTTCACCAGAATGGTCCTCTTTATTCATCTCTTAAATATCTCCTTCAATAGTTTCCTAGTACCTGCAATTCCATGACTAGAGATTTATTTCTTTGGCTTAAAGCTGTTTACCAGTTATTTGTACCTTAATGTAAGCTAATTTATGAGAATATTTTTTTAAAGCGAGAGAAAGAACAGAAGGACACTACATATTTGAGGCAGCCAGGGAGACATGCCATCACAGAATGGGGCTGGGGAGCTAATAAAATGGAAATTTAGGAGATAGAGCTGGATCTAGAAATTTCTGTGTCTGGGGCAAAGGGCAATATATAGAAAGGTACAGATACTTGAGGTGTAGCTGGCAATGAGAATGTGTCACATTTTTTTTAAGTGATGGAGGGCATGATGAAGCACTCCCAGGTCTCCATTTCAACATAGCTCATTTTGTGTTTACCAAGTGCCAGAAACTATGTGTGATATACAATGTGGATACAAAAGTAAAAAATAAAAACAGTTACTACATTCAAAGAAACTACATTTTCTGGAGGAATTATGCTTGTCGTGCCTTTTAAATTTACCACTGTGGGCCAATTCCTGCTTTAGGTATGTCTCTCCACAGAACAATAAAAAATTAATCTCCCCCTTTTCACAAATTAACCTAGTGTTGTCCCTCATTCCACCTACATTTCTGATTTTATTCCCCTCTGGACATACAACGGTCCACAAGTGGTATAGGAGATTCACATTAAGGAATCTCTTTTTTCTAAAGCATATTATCATCTTCTCTGACATTTAGAATCTTAAAGAATTACTAGATTCACTGAGACATTAAGTGATTTTCCTAGGGTACCAGAAGGATGTCTTAGAGGTGGAACTTGAACTCAGATCTTCCTGACTTCAAGTTTATCCACTTTATCATGATGCTGTATACATAATACAAAACTATTTTTTTTCTAATACAATCTCTTTCTAGGACATATACACACAGTAGAAACCATCTTCTAAAACACATTATTATTTATTACTTTCCTAGTGTAAGAAGACTAGTGGTCTCATGTTGAAAGGTGACATTATAGAATACAGCTCATAGTGTGACATGCACAGGGAAATGAATGTCTTTCAACTTGTCTGCAATCACAGATGATTGTAGTGAAATTATACAGGTGACTCAATAGTAAAGGACAACTTGACATTGATATGCACGGATGGCTAATGATATATAATGATGGAAGTCATATACAGGAATGATCTGGGCGACATGATAAAAACAAACTAAAAGTGACTCAGAAATAGAGTTCTGTTAATAATAGCATATGATACTCAGAAAAATGGAAGAAGAGGCTTTGTATTAGTCACAGCATTTTCCAAGAACGAGGTCCAAGTTGAGATTCAGAGAAGATTTGAGAGGGCTTAAAGAAGAACAATAATAATGATGGCTTGTGGGTAGAAAAAATTGGGTTCAGAAGGTCAATATTTAGCATTATTCACACAAGCAGTAAGCCAGCAAACACTTATTAAACACCTATGATGTTCCAGGAACTGTGCTAAGCATTAAAGATATACAGAAAGGCAAAAAGATAGTTCCTGCTCTCAAAGAGCTGAATCTAATGTGGGAGACAAGATAAACTGGAGAATAATCAACAGAGGGAAGGCACTAGCATCATGGGCAATCTGAAAAAAAAAAGCTTCTTTTGGAGAGGTAGGTGGCACATGAATAGAGAATTGGATCTGGTTCTAAAAGACACGAGTCCAAATTCAGTCTTACATACTTACTAAGCTAAGTGACCCTGAGCAAGTCATTTAATCGCTGGATGCCTCAGTTTCCTCATCTGTAAAACAATGATAAGAATTCTTTCTGCCTCCCAGGGCTATTGTGAGGCTAAAATGAGATATATTTTCAGTGAGTGCAGACATAAAAGTGCTATACAAATACTGACTATAAATGATATTTTTCATGAGATTTTAGTTGGAGGAAGTTAGGAAGCCAGGAGGTAGAAAAGAAAAGGGAGCGTATTGACATTCTATCCTCAATTACTTGTTTAGAGTAAAGGAGAGATGGAGATCTGATCACCTTTAGTGAACTATCTCCAAGTTTCTATGTTAGATATGACTTTGTTTGAAGAAATTCAAGAGTAGTCACAGATTTTCACAAGACTAAAAAAGAAGGGCAAGCTGCTATATCTTCACTAGGTATAAAGTACTTAACAGAAACATGTGATTTACAGCATCGATGCTTTTAGTATTTGGTGAGAGCAGATTTCCCATCATCTGTCTTCAAAAATAAGCCATTATCCATAACTGATTGGAAAGTGGCAACCACTTGGGAAGACAAATTAGCATTTTGTCATTAATGTGTTGTTGTTTTTTTCTCTCTCCAGGATACAAAGCTCCCAGATAACTTTTCGCATTTTTCAGATTGACAATCATTTAGAATGTTAACTTATTCCACAAAATATTTTATACACGGTTTTGAAAAAAAAATTATGAAAAAGGGAATATTGACAACAGTCTGTTTGAAGAACACTTTTTGAATGTTCTTCTGATATATAAGAGATTTCACAAATAGCTAAAATACTCTAATGTTGGGTTTCTGTTAACAGATAGGGGAAGATGGTGAGTGAACTGTATTTCTGGGGGGAGAAAATAATACTTCTAGAAATCATTGAAGCATTATTTATCACTATAGGGAACAAGCATTTACATAGCACCTACAATGTACCAAGCATCGTGCTAAGCACTTTCATAAATATGCCATTTGATCCTCACAACAACCCTTTAAGACAAGTGCTCTTATTTATCCCCATTTCATAGTTGAGAAAACCGAGGCAAAGCAAAAGTTGGTAACTTGCTCAGGGTCACTCAGACAGTTTGTAAGTATCTGAGGTTAGATTTGAACTCAGGTCTTCCTGACTCCAGGCCCAGCACTTTCTCCATTAAACCATTTAGCTAGATAATATATATCTTGCTTCTAGTCTGAACTCTGTTTCTTTTTTGCTTGTTTCAAGACAGAAACAAAATGGACTAATTGATATGAAATTCTTCAGTATATTTGGAAGCAGTTATTTTAAGGAGCTTGCTTGGATCAGTTTAATTGTTTTGTAGGAGTACCTGAGAATGGAACAAAGTTGTCAGCAAATGTCCTTTATCTTTAACAAGATCTCACTTTCATCATCAGAAAATATGCTGTGTTTGATATGAGTAAAATGACAAGGGATGAACAGCTTGTAATATGACTATTTGCTGCAAAATGCCTGTAGAAATCAGCGTAGTGTATAACCATTGGAACATATAAAGTACAAAACATTAAAAGATTCAAAGGGAATAAAATTGTTACCTTGACCCAGAGTTTTCCTCAGCCTATGTACAAAACACACACATAAATCTATGTTTATGTTGGGATTATTCAAGAGACATGTATAAAACTGGAACAAATGTTAAGATACATTTTAAAATATTTTCAAAGGCAACTATTTTAAGTGCCTGAATGGGTTTAAGTATTATCCAAAGGGATTCTATGAACGTTTAAAGACAACAAAACAATAATTAGATAACACTATTGAAATGGTTAGATATGAAAATCATTGCTGTTTATAATGGAAAACTTTTGGCACTGAATCTCTAGCCAAATGGTGAAATTCACAACTCTTTTAATACCAGCGAATTCTAATTTCATTTCCATAGAAATGGTTTGGCTTTGTACTACATGGAAAAGACAGGAAATTATTGATTTTATATCTATGAACTTGGGAAAAATGTTGAAAAGCAATTTTATTTCTATGAGCATGATGTGCAATGGATGTAGATCCTTACCTATAAGTAGGAGAAATATTTTTTAAAAGTACTCTGATACTATTTTCAGTATGTATTATGTATTATTCAATGTATTATGGATAGTATATTGAGAATAGTGAAATAGATGGAGCCATGACTATAAAAACCACACAGATGCTCATGTCCATAGAAGAGGGAGTCTAGCCTGTTATCTAAGCCAATGAAGAGGAAGCTAGGAATGGAATTATACAAGACTCGATTCCAGAACAAGATTGAAGATTGGTCCAGATTAAAGGCAAAATGGAGAAGGCCAATCTTAGAAGATATATATCAATATCGATATAGATATATGGCTGAGGGTCCTAGTTTTGTCATTCTAGCCTCTAGGACTCAATGCTAGTCTGAAGCATTCAGTAGAGGAGGATCTTTTATCACAAAGGGTAGAATGAGTTGTTACAGTCTTAATAACTTAATTTTGTTTTTTGCTTTTAATAGACCAATTAGAAATAGGAAAAAAATCTAGAGGGAGAAAGAGGAAATTTCTAAGAGTCAGAGAACACTAAAGCCAAAAAGGACAAAGGAGATGTTAGGCAAAGCCCAAGGAGAAAATATCTTGAAAACTCATGGAGAACAGCCTTTCTTCATGGAACTCAGAGAAAACAGAATGTTTAAAGTCCTGGCCAGCTCAACTAAAATGAGGCATCTCATGAAATGGCTAACCAACCTGGGGAAGACAATAGGAGTTCAGTTCCTGGCACTGATTACTCAGATTTATAGAAGAATTAGAATACATCCTTCTAGAAACCATGTCTGTAGTAATCTCGCTAGATAAAATCAATTAAAGAGTTAGAACCAAGATTTGACAGGGTACTTCCAGGGAAACAACAACACAAGACCAATATTTATATTTGGCATGAGAAACCAGAATGTTCTGTAAGACCACTGTAACTTCTCCTTGGATGAATTATTTCACCCCTTTTGTATTCAGTTCCTTGTAGTAAACAGCAGGTCCAAGTTAGACTTATATAGCATTTTAATGCAAAAGTAAAAAAAACAAACATTAGATGTGCTAGGGAAGGTAATTCTCTGTTTACAATTGGTTCTTCTAGGAATGATGCTCTAGGTGGGAGAAGAGAGAGGGAGGAAGGAGAGGCAGAAGAAGGTGCTGCTGCTTTCATGTTCTTATCATAAAGTTTGGCCACTTTGTTACCATCTAAAACATAAATAGCCAGCAATTAGACTTGACCTTGAATTCCATTTTATAACATTGGTTCTTAATGACCCAGCTGTGGAGGGGGGAAAATGCAGAGTGGAAATAAGCATAGAATTAGGTCTTGGGTTCTTGTGATACTAAACACATTTTACCTTTTGTAGTTCTGGCAACTCTTGTACGGACACACTTTTGAATCAACAGCTTGCAAATTAGGAATTGGCTTTGGTTCCAACACAATCGCTAATGACATTTCTCTTGTATATTTAAGCAGAATAATTATACATTCCAAAATTAATGTTCCCATAGCAATGCTCACTCAGCCACACTGTACACATGTAGCTTTCTATTGACTGTTATTGTTTATGTTCTTAATTTAATCCTCAACATAGACTGCCTAAATGTAACTGAGGTTATTTTCATTAAAGTGGTCTTCAGAGGCACCTATCACTTAAATTATGGCATTGTTTTTTTTAGCCTGAGGAATAGATGATCGGAGGATTCTCAAAAACACAGTTAGAAATAGAAATGAGAAACAACAGTTATAGTTTCAAAGGTGTGGTTGCAGTCATGCTCGTATTTAAACCAAAGAGTTTGGACATACTGAGTCACTGAAATATGATCCATGAGAAGAGGAGAGCCAAGAAGCTGTGAACTTCATAGACAGCAGTGGTAGTTCTGAAAGAGCAACTACGTTTGCACTCAAGATGAAGAGAGCCCTTTTCACTTGGAAAAAATGGAGCAGAAAATATTGCTAAACTGTTGAGTTGAATCCAGTGGTCTTATGTGTGATTGGATACAGAAGTGTGTCTTGAGAAGTTTGGGTTCATAATTTATGGTTCTTAAGATATGGCCACAGCAATCCTGGACTAGTATGTGCATCATTAGCTATGGATATATTAATACATGAGTTGTTGCTGCACAGGTGGAATAGGGGGCATGATGGCTCATAATCAGCTGTGTCATTTTTAATCATCGTACTTATGAACAGAACTCTGTGTACAATGATATAGAAATGAGCTTATGCAATTATATCAGAATTTTTATCATTCAGTAACAAAATCTTTGTCAAACAATATAGAAATTACAGTAGCTATAATTACAATCAGATTTATCTCATTTTGAGCTAGTTTCATGAATTGAAGGAATTATCTCTTTGACTAAATAGTAAGTTCCTCAAGATTGGAGATTATGTCATGGGATTTGTTTGCAGATTTGAAAGCCCAATACTGTATCTAAAGTTCTCTTTTGTTCTAGAATCAGATCTGTAGCACCTCTGGTACCCAACAAGAGATCCTTGAGGAATCAACCAATCCATTAATAAGAATTTATTAAAAACAATGTGCCAGATACTGTTGCACAGGACTCAAGGGAGATATGGAGTCCCTTTTCCAGCACCAATTCAAATACTTCAGATTGAGTTAAAATACCCTGACAATCCTGAAATTGTTCATTTCACATTTCTAAATTTTTGCTCTATGTAGCAGACTCACTAAATGAACTAATAAAACTGAAATTAATATAATCCATCTGTGCTGTTTCATGGACACCATTTTGTTGGATGGAATAAAGAATGACGTGAATGAATTGGAAAGACCTTGAAGTCATCTAGCCCAACTGCTGAAGGCTCTAAAGTCAAGAGAAGTCAACTGATTTGCCCACAGTCCCACATGTAGCAAATGGCAGAGCCTGAATTCAAATCCAGGTCTTCTCTGAACCCAGAAACATCACTCTTTCCACTACGTTATCCTCCTTCTCAAATCTTTGCTATTGCTTTCAGTTGGTGACATCTTCCTTGGGCATCTTCCATCTTGACCCCTCCCTTCTCTGCATTTGTGCAACCAAGGGCATAGCTCTATTTCTCCAACTCATAGAGTTTTTGTTTGGGCATCTGTTACACAGCTATGTTAAAATCTCCATGGGCTATCAGGAGGAATAATTCAGTTAATATTAGAAAGTGTTTTGAAGATGAAAGGTACTCCATGAGTGCTTAAATGCTAGAGTTATATAAATGAATCTGTGACTTCAGAAGAGCCCCCTGGTGTGTTACATCAAGCTCTGCATGGTAACCTGGGCCAGGAAAACTCCAAGAACCTCTTTATCGAGATGTCGGTGATGCAGCCAGGAAGGAAAAGTCCATTGGTTTCTTGAGTTAGTTTAGCTCATTGGTGACATCATAAGATCACTGTCACCTAGGAAATGGGACCTGTTGCCATGGGAACCTCAAGGCTGCATTATTACACAGCTTCAAAATGTTGACATTTGAAAAAGGCCCCTTTCTGATACTGCAAACCAAGAGGTGTTTAGGGTGTTGGATTTTTTAAAGTTTCATTTTCTTTAAAAATATTATTGATCAACATTAATACAGACTAGCTTAGAGAAAAGAGGAAAGATCATGTTTTATACACATATACATATATTTAGAATCTTAAATCTTTTAGAAAATACTCATCAACCAACTGTTTTGGGGATACTATTATCTTTTGAGATTCTTATGAAGTTGGAATTGTTCTGAAAAAGTAGTGAGAAAATTAATATGAAATGGGAAAGAGAGGGATACAGAGTTAAAATACTTACTGTTTCTAGAGAGTTTCCAGGGAGGAAATGAGAACAGGAAGAGCCCTTAAATCCATGGCATTTAAGTATCAGTTGAAGGACCTGGGCATATTTAGTCTTAAGAAGAGAACACTCAGGGGCAATAGGAGAGCTGCCTTCTTCAAACTGCCTAAAGAAGAGGATTTAGATTGTGTTTTGTTTTGTTTTGTTTATTTTTTTGGCTCCAAAGGACTAAACTAGCAGTATCAGGGTAAGAATTTCAAAGAAGTAAATTTAGGGTTCCTCTAAGGAAATGTTTCCTGAAAGGGAGAGCTATGCAAACGTGGAATGGCTAACTTAGGTAATTGATTTATCGTTTGTTAGAGGTTTTTTTTTTTAAACCCTTAACTTCTGTGTATTGGCTCATAGGTGGAGGAGTGGTAAGGGTGAGCAATGGGGGTCAAGTGACTTGCCCAGGGTCACACAGCTGGGAAGTATCTGAGGTCGGATTTGAACCTAGGACCTCCCGTCTCTAGGCCTGACTCTCAATCCACTGAGCTACCCAACTGCCCCCTTGTTAGAGGTTTTTAAGAAGAAGCTGGAAAGATTTTTTTAATGTTTTAGACTAGATGACTACTCACGTCCCTTTCAACTCTAAAATTCTATGCTTCTGTGATTTTTATTGTTAATGTCAATGAAATGTTTCACCTTGAATTTGGGTTCCTGATTCTGACATTATTTAGCCTTGAGTTTTTGGCTCTTCTTTGGTTAGAGTCTAATTTCACTATTGGGTTTTTCTTCTTACTGGCCAAAAAACTGAATAGTTTGTCACTGTCTATCGTATCTGAAAAATCATAGATTTCTTCTTTGAAGCCACATATATCTGCTGACATGTGTATTTTGTGTTTTTTTTCTTCAAACTTTCCCATTTACTTGGATGACCTGTGAAGCAGCCAAAAGAATTGTCTCCCAGTTCTTGCACTACTGGAAAATTATATCACACCTACACACCCACACCCCTTTATGTCTGCCTTTTACCCATTTTCACCCATGACTCCAAGAAACTGTAGCCACACCCCAGTAAAACTTGTCTTATTCAAAACCGGATCTTGGGGTAACTCAAAACTGCCAGTGACTTAGGGGAACAAGAATGTGAAGACTTTTTCTATTGGAATGGCTGGATGAGAACAATTTGTTCCAACAGCCACAAAGGCAAGGCTAAAGTAGGTTCTGTGGATAGTTTGGAGCTTGGTCAGATGTTGAAGACCCCAAGGCCATCCACTGCATCTTGGGTCATTACCACTTGACCTGACTTTTTTCTTGCTACTGGATTTTGAAGACTGTGAAAGAGAGTGAGGCTGATGACTTCGTGCAACTCTGCCTCACTTAAATCCAGTCCAATTAGTCAAGACATCACCCCAAGATGTCATTGTCTTCTTGTAAATGAAGTATGAACAAAACAAAACACATGCACAATATTTCATGCTAAATCCTGACAGGTAACCCAAAGCAGAAAAGTTCCCCCTCTCACTCATCTTTTAATTCATTTATCACTTCTTATTCATCTTTGGATCCCTGATAGCATCTCCTATCATGCTTTGCCATTAAGGCATGGTTTGTTGATAGCATAAATGGCATGGGTAAGGAACTAATTTTTCCATAATAAAAAGTCAGTCAATGACATAACATTGTTCATTCTCCTGGTCTCTTGGATGGTAAAGGTATAATCTACATAATAAAATGGACAACTAATTTGAGAAACAAAATTTACAATCCCAACCAATCAATATAGTAGTTACTATAAGTCTTCCCCAAACTACTTGGTAAGAATTCCTGCAACTCTGCTACACTTAAATCCAATTTATGCACAAGTCAAGGCATTACCTTGTGATATGATTGGTCCTCTTCCAAAATGAAGGACAAACAATAACTTTGCAATAACTTTGACATTTCAGTCTTAGGGGTGAGTTTGGAGAGTTTCAGAGAACTTATTCTTTGTGGAAATTTCAAGAGGAGTTAAATGAATTAGGAATTTTTAACTTGGAAGAATTTTTAACAGTGCAGATAGAACATAACAACTTTCTTTGAGTTTCTGGAGTATTGTCATGATGGTAAGTGGACTGTATTTTTTCTAGTTGATCACAGATAGAGCTAGGAACAATTTGTGTAAGTTGTAGAACGGTCTTCATAATTATAGCTATCCAAAAGTAGAAAAGGCTACCTTGAGAAGTGTTAAATTCCATTTCACTTACAGTATTCTACCAAAGGCTATATGACTACTTGTTGGGAATGCTCTTGTTAAGGTCAGATTTGGACTAGTTAGCTAATGGGGTCCCTTCCAACCTGTAATTCTGGCACACGGGTTTAGTAGTTATGAAACCTAAATCTAGTCTTGTCTCTGTCACCATTTACAGGAGACTTGGGGCAAATCACTTAACCTCTCTTAGAAACTTGACATTGGTTTCTTTATCTATAACATGAGGAAGATGGCAGGAATCATCTTTAAGGATGTCCTAATTCTGACATCATAGAATTCTAAGAAACTATCAAGTAGAGTTCTCTACCAAATAGCCCATTTGCAATTTTGAGGCTATACCCTACATTATTAATGGATTCAATTTAAAGAATGTAACTTACCTTCCACTAGGGTGAACTGAGTCTCCTTCCTTCCCCTCCACCCTGCCAAATAAAATATGTAAAAGAACTTTTAAAACTTGTAATTAAATTCTTCTGCTTAAAGAAGAGGCTTTTTTTAATTTTTTAAAAATAAGATCCATGATAGAAGAGACCTAAGAAGACAGCTAGTACAACCTCTCATTTTACAGATAAGAAATCAAGTCTGGGGAAATTAAGTGACTTGGCCTAATCAAACGCTTAGGTAATAAACATCACTAGACTAAGACTTGAACTCAGGTCCTTTGATCCTGGAGCCAGTAAGTACTCTTTCCACTGTACCAAGCTCATTAATTAGAATATTATCATGGTTCTTAAAAACTATTTCACGACAATAGGATTGTCTATTTGTATGTATTTATATTCCCTTTGTCTTTAAACATTCTGCTATAACAATCAACAACTTGTAGGGGCTATCTTGTAGGAATTAAAATTAGGAAATTAAACAACTTAATTAAGTGGCTTAATTTCACTAGAGGAAATGCTAATTCTTCTTTTTTCTCCCCCAATTTAGACTACCAACCTCCTCCCCTCCACAGACCTTACTAACCATCCTTAGTTTCAACACTTCTAACTTATTAAAAGAAGCTTAAAATATGATTTTTATCTTTAGAGTATTTCTTAAATTGTGACAGCCTATATAAATTTGTTTTCTTGTGTCTCTTTTAAAAGATTCACTGTACTTAGCAAATTTTGTCAGCAATTTATTTAGATGCAATGTGACTATATGATGAGCAATCAAAACATTCCCATCTGTCCTTGGGTGGGGGTAGAAGGAAGGCTTTGAGGTTTTGATATACATATGGAATCTTAGCCATACAACTCTCAGGCTGCAGTTTAGAACTTTCTGAAGTTTCTGACTGGGCTATCAACCTTACTCTTCAGTAGACACTCTATTCCTTAAAGATTTAATAGATCTTATTAGTCATTTGCAACCAGTCAAGCCCCTTGTTATCACTAGTTTATAGACCACCCCAGAGGTTATTTGAAAATTTTTATAATGTATCTTAGTTAAACCAGGTTGGACTAAAGGATTTTCATCCATGAATGGACAATAACAATGCTTAAAAAATATTAGGACCACAAAGTGGATGGAATCTTAGAGAAAATTACACTTTTCCTTCAATTAAATAAATCAATCAAAAATTATTTATTGAGTATCTCTAATTGGCCAACATTGAACCAGAAAAAAAGTGAAAGATTTATAATATATAGACATATACATAATCATAGCACTGGTAAAGATGTTAGCATTCCAGTCTCCTATTTTTCATAGATAATGAAACTCACTCTTCTCCCCCATCTCTACCCTTTTACCTGAAGGGAACTATAAGTTTTTACATAGAGTGAGTGTCTTAAATTAAATCTGTCTCAAAAATAAGCTTTGGCTTAGGACATGATTAGCCTGATGGAAATCTGGTGGTAGATCTGAAAGAAATATACTATTACTTCTTTATTAGAAATGTTAGTCAAATTGAATTTTTGAAGCATCTCCAGAGTTGGAGGACTGGGCAATTACATACCGTCTTATGCTCATGAAATACTGTAGCACTTTGTGACTTCCCATAAGTCTTGGTTATAACTGGTAAATCAGCCACTGGTAAATGGTAATATCAGTCAGTCAGTCAGTCAATAAAATTCTATTATGTGTCTACAACATGTCAAGTACTGAATTAGAAGTCCCTGAAATGTGGCTAGAATAAAAGATTTTCTCCAAAAACATGATAGAAATTGGTGCGAATTTACGACAATGGACATTGTTCACCTATATCAGTGATTCCCAAAGTGGGCGCTACTGACCCCTGGTGGGTGCTACAGCGATCCAGGAGAGCAGTGATGGCCAAAGGTGCATTTATCTTTCCTATTAATTGCTATTAAAATTTTTAAAAATTAATTTCCAGGGGGCTAAGTAATATTTTTTCTGGAAAGGGGGTGGTAGGCCAAAAAGTTTGGGAACCACTGATATATGAACTATTGTAATTGTGTGTTGACTGAGAAGATTACATTTTGGGTGGCCTATAACTAAATGTGTCAAAAATCTCCTAATTCAGAGGAAAGCAGATTATTAATATATAGAGAGAAAATGAGCTAATTTTATTTAAAGAATCAATAGGAGGAGGAGTGAAGTCAGCAATTTCAGGATACAATTTCATCTTTACTCTTCTGTTGCATAGCCCAATCCCTGGATAGAGGAGACATTTAGTAAGTAGTTGCTGACTTGGTGCATGAGTAAGATACTTAATCTCTTTATGATTTAAAAAAATGATCTGTATACGAGATTAAAAACTATCACCAACCTTCTTGGCAGTAGTATTGAGGCTTATTGGGGAAAATAATAATAAAATAACTCCAAGTGTTCTTGATGCTCACAAAAAAAACTAGTACAAAAGTTTCTGCATGTGAAGATGTTCCCCAAATATCTCTTTAGGTATATGGTTGGTACATTTTTAAAAAAATGCAGTTTGCTTTATTATTGGATACAACTTTCCACCAGAAGAGATATATGGTTTCTATTGCTATTTTGTTGTTTTCTTTAATTTTGGGATCCATCTTATTCAAAACTTTTGTTTTTAATATTAATAGGCCTAATG
This sequence comes from Gracilinanus agilis, assembly GCF_016433145.1. Taxonomy (NCBI): domain Eukaryota; kingdom Metazoa; phylum Chordata; class Mammalia; order Didelphimorphia; family Didelphidae; genus Gracilinanus; species Gracilinanus agilis. Next base: position 431,170,438 of record NC_058133.1, on the reverse strand, counting down.
GTTACTGAAAAATGAGGCATTTTATATTGTATTTTCACATTTTTATTAATTATTAACTAAAGCATTTAACCAATTATTAATAATTATTTCAATAATTTTTATTTAATTATTAACTATTTAATTAATTATCCTTGGTGCTGAGAGATGTTTTCAATCTGCAGAAGGAATATATGTTGTGGACTCCTGTTAGAATTTGGTGATCTGTGACAAAGTTCCAGCTACCTTCCCCTATTGATAGCTTTGAAAGGAATTGAGAAGGGTCAGACCTAGACATCAATCTGTGAAGCATTTTATCTGCTGTATAAGGACCTTGGAGATATTATATTTAAACTAAGGTATTATGTCCCCTAGGAAAGACGTGAATTATAACATGAATAATTTCATATGAAACTCATTACCACCCATTTCACAGCCTTCCAAGAACATAATTTTATGGGAATACAGAATAAGACAAATAAATGTGTTGGGCTAAGAGTACAGAAGGGAAAGTTTGTGAGCATCTGTGTGTTGTCCATACTCAGTGGAACTCTACATTGGGGGTTCATTGGTATCTACGAGTATCATAAGGATGCCCCTGGACTTGAGGGTCAGCTACCATATACAGGGGATTGGGGGCTTCAAGGAAGAGTAAAGATAATTTTGTTTATTTCACAATTTTGCTTCTCTGACCCTAGATACAAAAAAGCAGAAAAGGACCTCAGAGCGGAGGAAGCAAAGGGTGCAAAGATTGAAGTAGAAATAGAGAAAAGAGAAGAAATTCTATGAGAAAGTACATGCAAGAATAAGAGTGGAAGAATGGAGGAGAAAGTTGACTCAGATCATAGTATTTAGAGCTAGAAAGAACTTTTAGACATCATCTAGACTAGTAACCGACACCCTCATTTCGCAAATGAGGAAATGCAGGCTCAGAGATGCAGTGACTTACTCAACAGGTGGTAAAGAACACAGATGGTATTTGAAACTAGGTCTGCTGGCATAAACTCAGAACTCTTTCTACGCCATCAAAAATAAATAGAGAAGAGAAAAAAACCACAAGAGATTAGATTCATTGGAGAAAGGGAAATTAAAGTTACATAGGAAGGTTCAATGCATAAAATGAAATGATATTAACCAGAAAGAAACAAAAACCATAAAACACAAGTGGGATGTTGTCTCTGATGTTATAGCATTTTTAAGCTTTTTACTTTTCTTTTTGTGCTAGAAACAATTATGACCCCCCCTTCCCCCCCCAAAAAAAAGTGATAAAATTTTGAGTGACTTTGTGTCCTTTACCCAAGATTTAGCAACCAGAAGATGATCTGCTTTATTACTGAAAGTGCTGCCAAGGAATATCTCATTTTTAATGTGAAAAAGAAATGGAATTCATTTTGTAAAATGACACATATTTCATACATTATAATTGTTTACTGCTTTTATTGCCAGGGGAGCTTCGTTTAACACTAGGTAGAGTTATGCCTGGTTTGAGTTCAAATACCCTACTGACACACTTTCTGGAAGTATACATATGTGATGATTGATTACATAAAGTCTTTCCAATTCTAAAGCAAGAAGTTATTATTAATAGTTGGCATTTGACTAGCATTTTATATTTGCAAAGTACTTTATTGATAGTTTTGTATTCTTAACCGTTATTTGGTAAAGAAGGGTTTGTTACACATATTGAGAGTTTGCACAATATTGCTTATAGCATTTCATCTTTTCAAAGGAAGATTTTTTTAAAGAATATGGGTTCTTTTTCATTGTTTACATGCAAAGTTAGGTTGTCAATTGCATCAGAATATTGTTTTTTTAAACCCTTACCTTCTGTCTTAGAATCAATACTAAGGATCCATTCCAAGCCAGGAAAGTGGTATGGGCTAGGCAGTTGGGATAAATGACTTGCCCAGGGTGACACAGCTAGGAAGTATCTTGAGGTCAGAACTGAACCTTGGACCTCCCATCTCCAGGCCTGGCTCTCTATCTACTGAGATACCTAGCTGTACCACAATATTTTTTGTTCTTATAGCAAGGCTTTTTCTTTGAAACAATGTATTTGCCATTTATTTATTTTGTGTACTTAAATGAAACACACTTTTACTGCCATAGCAAACCATCATTATGAGTACTCTTTCTTCTGTGGTGCAGATCACAACTCATCCATCCTTCCATCATCTGCTGTGACTCTTGGTTATATATTCAAGTAAATTCTATATATTTCCTCCTCAATGTGCTGAGGACCTTCTTCTCTATCTCTTGTCGTTCATTACATAGTTACCAATGAAGCATTGTGCTATTAACATTATATTCCAAAAATGTATAATTGAGTTTCTTCACCAGTTTAAACTATCTTTATCCTCAATGAAAATGACTGAAGTGCTAATGTGAAATTATTATTGGCTTAATAAAAAGCACACAAATAATTTTATTGCTTTAGTGTATGTATAGGATGGGTTTTATTGGTCAATCATTTTTCATTTATGTCCAGCTTTTCGTGACTCTATTTGGGGTTTTCTTGTCAAAGATACTGTAGTGGTTTGCAGTTTCTTTCTCTTGCTCATTTTATAGGTGAGGAAACAATGTCAAACAGGGTGAAGTGACTTGACCAGTGTCACCCAGCTAGTAAGTGTCTGAGGCCAGGTTTGAGATCATGAAGATGAGTTTTCCTACCTCCAAGCCCAGCAGTTTATCTGCCACACCATCTAACTGCCAAGGATGATATGAATTGATGGGAAATGACAAGCAGAACGTGGCCATAGATAAACTGAATGAGATATTTTTGCTTTTCCTGTCCATTGTGATTATTTTGATAAGACTGTAACCATCTTAAGAATGGAAGTTTTTGTCTTATTTTTTTCAGGTTTCTGAAGAGTGCCTGACACATGATTGATGCTCATAAATGTTTGTTAATTGACTCATGCATATTATTGACTCATTAATTGAATTAAGCTAAATCAGGTATGAAAGAGTATAACAATATGGAATGTATATTATCCTGGTTTGGAAGCACCCCTGTGGAAAATTTATGAGATGATATGGTCAAACACATTTAGAAATAATGCATGGTTTGCATTTTGCATTGATGGAGATAATAAACAAAATGGGAAATGCATTAAAATATCAAAATAGCAGTAACAAGTTCCTTTTACTTCTGAGAAGATGTTAATGAATACTTGCACCAACAAAATATGCTACATTTCTATGTCTAGAACGTATAAAAGAGCTTCAAATGCAGATTTCCTATCCAAAATGAAAAACCAGTCATTATTATAGTTTTTTAATGACTAAGGGAAACTAGTTAAATTGTGGGGTTTGACTGTTTTGGCGCTAGGGCTAAAGGAAAGAAAGAGGGAAAATGCCATTCTTATATCCTTGAGGTCCTAACTACTACACCAACTTTCCATGACTATTCCTTCTACCACATGTGCTATTAGCAGTTTCAGCGGATTATTTATGCTATACTGGGCAAAATCCAGAAAGTGAAATTGACTAGAAATTGAGCAGTTTAGATTCAAGTGAAATGAAAAGTGGAAGAAGAAGAAGAAGAAATCTTGATAAGAACTTTCATGGTTCTCATTCTTTGTTAGGTAATCCAGAGTGAATGTCTGTGATTCCTCATGCACTTGGGTATATTTAAACTATTTTTCTGCTGTCATTACATTGGATTTTATTTTTATTAAGTAGTATTCCTATGGGAAGCCAATAAGAGAATAGATAAAAATCTGAGACTCCTTTTTTGACCCCTTTTGTGATCCTTGTGATTTCTTATTGAAAAGTATTGTGGCCTTATTGAAAAGCTTTAAGTTCCTAGAAAACCTGAATTTAAGAGGTTAACACTCTTCTCCTTTGGCCAGGAATGCAGCTGCCTGGTACAGCCAAGGCCAAAACCTTAGCAGGGGCAATTTAACCCTGAGAAAATATTGCCCAACTTGGCTTTCTGATAAGAACCCAGTCAAAATTCAGGCTTGGCCTTGTTCTATTCTGAAGCCAATGAGACCTTTTGTATTTTGATATGACATAATTTGTAACTTCTGTGCATCTGCAAAGTTTTGGTGGGGTGGGGAGTTCTTTTGTGTGAAATGAGTCTTGAAATATATATAATAAACTCCATGCTCCTGGAGAAAGAGTGGAAGCACAAGCTAAAAGATCATCCCGCATATCCTTCTTATCAACTAAACTGTCCTTATCAGATTATCAGAGATGATAAAAAGATCTTGAGATATTCCTTTAGAGAAAAAAGTCCTAAGCAGAAAAATTTGAAGAGATGTATTGAAACTGGTTGCAGCAAGTGATTTTTTTTAACTGGCAGACCTCCTATGACTTGGATCAATGGAGCGCAAGGTTTAACAACTTTCAAAAACTGACAATCCAAATTTTAATTTATTCACCAGTAGTTGTGGTGGATTTAACTTGAAATTCAACTCATGGTCCATCAATTTTATAACCTAGCATGGTAATATTGTACATAGTGGTTATTTAAATGATAGATTTGGTTTTTATCCCATTTTTGATGAGAACCAGCCTAAGATGGCATCACAGAATCATCATTAGGATTCCAGAATTTTGAAAGAAACGGGGTACTCCCAAGGAGTGATTTGGGAGCTCATTGGTATAGAGAGAGATGTATTTTCCATCGCCAGAGTCTTAGAGTCAGAATCTGAGGATAATTTCCATCAAGCATTAGTTTCTTTCATCATCATTGGCAGTTAAGTGAACCTGGATTCCTGATCACCACAGGATGAGTAAAGATGGCTAGGAGAGGGAGAGACACTCTCTTGCCCATTTTCTAGAGTCTCTGTCTTTTCTGAGCTTTCAGGACACTGAATCATTTTGCATACTATCTTTGGCATGCAGGGTGTGATTGCCCATTTTTTGTATTCCCTGGTTGATGTTAGGTTTATTTCCTGCCTATAATAATGCCTTAATACAAATTAGTTCAGAATGTTTAGCATAACTTCTTATATGATATAAAGTGACTAAAATGATTCAGCTGTTTCAAAATGGTGAACTAAAGTGAGTTCACATTAAGTACGTTGGACTGAAAAATACTTTAATGTTCTCTTGATCATGTAGCTACATGATGCCTGAGTCAGTTCATTCATTCAGTCACCCAGTCAATTAGCATTTATTAAGCACTTACTAAGTGTTGGGCATTGTGCTAAATTTTGAAGACAGAAAGATGTAAATAGCCCCTACCCTCTAGGACCTCACATTCAGACAACATGTAAAAAAACTGTCAAATAGAAAGAATATATATTGTAATATATATACATATACATGTATATATATAGTACACATATATGTATTGTATATAAAGGATAGTGTAAATGGAGCAGGTGTAGAGAATAGCCAGTACAAGTACACATCATCAAGAGAAGAAGTGTTGTGTTTGAGGAACTTGGTAAGGAGATCAATGTAGCTACATCATGAAGTGAATGAAGGGGAAGGAAGGGTAAGACTACTAGAAAAGTAGGAAAGAGACTAGGTTGTAAAGTGTTTTATACCCCAACCGAACAGTTTTATATCTGAGTAATGGGGAGACCCTGGAGCTTATTAAGTAGAGACTAGCAGAGAGAGAGGTGATATGGTTGGACAAATCACTTTGGTAGATGAGTAGAGAATGAATTGGGGAGAAAAATTAAATTAGTCATTTATTATCTTGAAGCAAAAAAAAATCCATAAGTGCTAGGTTGAATGACTTTTTCACTTTTGATATTGATGTCTTGGCATTATGCAAACCTAGCCATAGAATCACAGATTCAAATTGTGAATTGGTTTGAAACGAGGGCAACAAACAAAGCAAATTACACTTGATTGAGTGTCTACAAGATCAAATTGGAACAGCTGCGGTGTCCAACCAAAGGGCAAGTTTTGACTTAGTACAATTTCGAAGTTGCTCTACTAATTAGTCTTTTCAGCCATTTCTTTTCATTTTTCAGTCTTTTTAACCCTCATAAGCCAAAGAAAGACTAGCATCATTGGGATAATCTTCTAAGATATAAAAATAGTTAAGAAAGGATTAGTAATTTTTGAGAAGGAATACTAACATTGGAAAGCTCCTTAAAATTATAAGATATGGTGTAAACCTAACTTGATAAAAGAGAATTCCCCACTGGAAGTTTCTATTGAAGTAAAAATCACTAGTCCCTATCCTTATCCCACAGAGAGCAAGCAAGAGAGTTGATAGCATTGTGAGGTGAGGATAGTCTCCGTATTTCAACTTGACTATGGATGCTTTTAAATATCTTTGGTGTGATATTATTAACTGAGTTTCTCTATGTGCAAGATGATCTGGTACTCTAGTCAGGCTTTCATTTTTGCCAATTGCTAATAATATGACTAGACTCTGGTAATTAGTTTTTCTCTTTTATAAACAAGAAGTTTGGACTAGATCAGAACTTCTACCCTTTTTAATGTCATTGAACGCTTTGAAAATCAGGGAAATCTGTGGACCCCTTTTCAAAATACCATTTTCAAATACATAAAATAAAAGCAATTTGGACTATGCTCCAAAAGTTACCAAAATTTGTATACCCATTGATTCTGTGTTGCCACTAATAGGTCTATATCTCAAAGACCTCAAAGAGAGAGGAAAGGGCCCATATTAAAAATATATTTATAGCAAATTTTAAAATTTTATTAATAATTTTTCAGGTACACATAGAAATAATTTTTGACAATTGTGTTATGACATTTTAGAATTCAGGTTTTTCTCTTCTCCTTTGCCCCCCACCCAGAGGGAGTAAATAGTTTGATATAAGTTATACCAATACTTTTATGTACTCCATATTTCCCTATTGTTCACACCATTACAGGAGGTACATATTACACTTAAAACAAAACAAAACAAAAAAACTCACGAAGGAAATAAAGTAGAAGATAGTATGCTCTGATCTGAATGAGATTCCAACAGTTCCTTCTTTGGCTGTGGATAGCATTTTTCATCATGGATACCTTGCGGATGTCTTAAGAACTTGCTTGGCTAATAGTAGTTTAGTTCTTCATTGTTAGTCATCATATAATATTTCTGTTACTGCACACATTGTTCTCCTTTCTGCTTACCTTATATTAAATCAGTTTGCATGAGTCTCTCCAGGTTTTTCTGAACTCATCTTGTTTGTCATTTCTTATGGTAAAGAACTTTTTTTATATTAGCAAAGAACTAGAAATTAAGGAGGTGTCTCGATTAGAGAGTGACTGAACAAAATATGGTACATGAATATAATATAATATATTGTGAGCATACAAATGATGAAAGGGCTAGTTTCAATGGATCCTGGGAAGATTTCTAAACTGATGTATAGTGAAGTGAGCAGAACAAGAACAACTTAAATAATAATACTGAAAAAACCAAATAACTGAAATAAGGATACTGATCCACACAGTGGCCATCCTAGCTGATGTAAATGGTTAGGTGGTCTTGACCAATTAGGTTTGGTGACTGATTTGCTGAAAGGGCCACTGAGAAATTAAAAGTTAAAGATATTAAAGAAAAGATTGAGGTTTAAAAAAAACACCAAAACATTGCTGAGCAACTTCACTTCATAAACATAGTGAGCTATTATTTTCGTGTGTGTGTGCCAGAAATGCCAAAGTATTTTCATTATCTGAGTCTTCTTATCACAGGCTAGTCACCATACTTAGGGAGAAAGTAGGCAATATGGCATAAAAGAAGGATTACTGGATCTAGTTGTAGGAGAATAAGGGTTTAGAACAGGGGTCAGGAGCCATAAAGTCAACCACAGTAACTAACAGTTTACGCATACATTACGTGATCCTATCGGTACCGCAACTATCTTCTAAGATAGAAGGCTCCCTCATTGATATTGCCGCACCAGACAAATCCTGGTCTTTAGTTCGGTTTGGTAGGTGTGCTGTGTGTTGCTCCTTCTGCCCTCCTTTTACTCTTTCCACACCTGTTACTGACATCTTGGGGTTCCGTATAGTGATTGATCGCTTTTGTCTACATTCTCTACCCCTCTGCCTCTGATTTACATGGCTTTATCTCAGTGCATTCATGGGGTCTGCACTCCCTATTTGTGGGATTGTTATTGTTTTTCACTTTTCTACCTGCTCTTACCTATAGTCAGATTACATCTTTACATATGCTTCATTAGTGAGAAGCATTTCTCCCTAGTAGTTGTTTCATTTGATACAGAATGATTGAGTAGGCAGCACTGATAAACACCTGTACCAGGAAATGTGTGTGATGTGTCCTGGCCAGTTTTCCATGAAAAGGTACCCTCCTCCTCAACTACTTACTAATGCCTACACACAAGTCATGTTATTTTCTGCAATCTCCTGATCTCCTACTTAATTTATGTGGCCAAATGGCTTAACCAGCAGGCTGGCAGCTTTTTCTTCTCCTGTTGCCTGACTTGAGAGAGGGAGAGGAAAAAGTATTCTTCCCTGAATTTTTCTCTCTTTATTTCAGAAATTTTCTTAGAGAAATGGAGTTTTATATGTATGTATGCAGTTATATCAGTACTATAGTGCCCCATTAAGTCTTGTTTTTTGATTAATAATCAAAATAATTTTGATTAATAATCAGCAAAACCAGGCAGCACCAGAACTCACATTAATGTTCTTTATTCATCAATGGTTAGCACATAATAATATTAAAAATAGTTAAGAGACTTATTGTACTTTAAAAGTGTTGTTCTTACATAAAATGCACATATTTACTTGTATTCACTGTTAAACATATTGTACGGCTCTCACGAAATTACATTTTAAAAAATGTGGTGTTTATGGCTCTCACAGCCAAAAAGGTTGCAGACCCCTGGTTTAGATTCAAGCTCTACCACTTACCTGTCACCTCCGACTTTGTGAAGGTCACTTAATCTCTCAGTTTTTTCATCCATAAAAATTTAGGATGGGTTAGTTTTTAAAAAAACCTTTAAAGTCTCTTCTATACTCTAAATCCTAAAGTTAACAACAAAAAAGAAAAATAAATCAAATAATCCTCTAAAGTTCTGAAGATAGATAAAGTAATTGGCAAAGCTTTGCAGTTGGCTACTTCTCAACATGTGATGTTCCAAGTAAAGTTGGCTTTTGACTGTCATACAAGATAGTGTGCTATGATGTGATATAGGGCTTATCTTGGCTACATGCTAGTTATATGGAATGTAGATACCAGCAATAAAAATTGCTTTATTGTTTAGAGGGGCTTGCCAATTTATTTGTTTGTTCCAGGATCACTTGACATCATTAGGGAACTTGAGTTCTTGGAGCCATTTGCCCTAAAACATTTGTCTATATTTATTGCAAGTAAATGACATGGGTCGGCAGTCAGGGTAAATGGTATCCTTTTTTTCTTACCTATTTCCCATCATCAATGAATAATGTAAGATTGTATAATGACCATGTACAGTTCAAAATATTTTATATAAACAATAAGAGACCAACTAGGACATGTTGGGATATGATTGTGGCCATTTGTGAGCACTTTTGACTGATTTAAAAACATCACAAAGAACCCTCATAAAATCAAACATTATGAATGAGTCTTTAGAGACTATCAGACAGCTAGGACCCAAGTTTCCTCTTTAGTTGTGCCTCTTGCCTTCATGAGCTCTATCCTATAGTCTGTCATACTAGACTTGATGGCACAATAGAGAGGGCATAGAGTCAAGAATATTTGTCATAATATCTGACCTCAGACACTTATTAGCTATGTGAACCTAGGTAAGTCATTTAATCTTCTGTCAGCCTCAATTTCCTTGACTGCAAAATGGGATTACTTATAATAGTACCCACCATCCAGGATCAAATGAAATAATATTTGTAAATCATTTAATACAGTTCCAGGCATATATAGTAGGAATTTAATATAAGCTTCCCTCCCCTGCTGTCCCTCTGAATATATCTCTGTTTTGTTTACACTATATCCTATGCCTAAAATGGCATTTTTTCCAACATCTCTGCCTATTTAAAAAATGAGTCCATTCTTTAAGACCCAGTTTGAATGCTTCTTCCCCATTTTTGTCTTTTATCATCCCCTCCAAGCAGTTGAAATGATCCTTTTCCTGCTTTCAATTCTCATAGCATGTTGATATTGGATGTTTTCATTTTATTTCTGCTTATGTTTAAGATCTTTGAGTTTTCTTCTTCCTGAAATCTTTGGTAATTTCAGTTTCTCTGCCTTGTCTCTCAACCCACTTCCCCAGCCCACCACCTATTTTCCACCATTCTTCCACACTTTCTCATCCTCTCCCATCTGATGGGTGGTCTCTTTTGGGGGATGGTCCTCAAAGCATCTCAGCCTTCTCCCATACTGGGCAATTCATGTTTCACTGGCCTGGGACTTTGCCCCAAGTAATGTGTGAGTAGAGAGAACTGGCCCCCACTAGAGACTGAACTCCCTTCCCTTAGACTTAGTGGAGTATTTCCCCTCCACACATGATGGTTCTTTGAGCCACTTGCACTTCAGAGCTTTGTGCGCTGGTGCTATGAGATTGTTGCAGTCCTAAAAGGCTAACAATGACTGTAGCTGAATAAACTTCTATATCCTAGAGCCAGTATCTCTATAGCACTAGAAAGACAGAGGGGACTGGAATGTGTGATTGAATTTTTATTAAAAGCTCTTGTATTGAGTCCTTGGGTCAGCTAGTGTAGCCTTGCTGCCAATAGCATGAAAGGTAAGAGAAGGGTGGTGAGTAAGCTCATGGTAGGTATCCATTCATTTAAAAAAAAAAGCTTTTTTTGGATTCTGGATGTCCTAGATCATGAAGACAATAACAGTCTGTAGATTGAAAGATATCTTTGAGATCATCCAGCCTATTCTCATACACTGTAAAGGAATGACTGCTAAAAAAAATCTCAGATTCAGATCCTGTTTCTTCTGGAACACTTCCAGGAATGAGAATTTCAATACTTTGAAAGACAGCCTATTCTACCTTTAAATTAATTAATTCAGTTCAATTAGTTTCAAATTAGCAAACACTTAACAAGCATCTAATTTGTAAAAACCCCTTTGTTAGTCACTGGTGATATAAAGATAGTTATAACACAGGCTCTGCCCTCAGTGCTGTTGTAGATTATTATGGAGGAAGGCATTGAACTGTGGAGAAAGGGAAGGTGACATAATTACAAAAGAGAGCTGTAGATAAGAAACTATGAGAAATTTGGTGAGAGAGCAAAGATCCCTTACACTGGTGGGAGAGAAGTCAGAAAGGACTGGAGGAAGAGAGACTTGAATTAGACCTCAAAAGAAGCACCAACTGAAGCTGAAAAGTCCATTTTCTTTCCCTACCCAAAATGGGTAGCATATACACATTGCTCCTAGTTCTGTGCCCATAACAACACATCAATTACTTTCCCATTTCTACATGATAGTTCTTCAATTAATTGAAAGTATCATGTCTTTCCTGCCTCTCCCAGTCCTTGTTTTGTTTTGTTTCCCTCCCCCAGGCCAAAAATCCTCAATATTTTCCATAATTAGGTAGCAAGCCTTCTCCATCCTGTGTTTCCTCCTGTGGAATCTCTCTAGTTTATTCCTCTTAAAATATGGCATGCCAAACTGAACTGAATCTTCCATATGTGGCCTGATCAGTGCAGACTACATTGGAACTCTAACTCTTCCGATATAAATACTATAATTCTATTAATGCTTTAGATTTGGAAACATGCTTCATCTCCTGATAGAGGGCTATATGGAACCACACCCAAATGGCCATCAAAACTGTGCATACTCTTTGACCCAGCAATACCACTACTAGATCTATATCACAAAGAGATCAAATATAGGGAAAAATGACCTAGTTCTACAAAAAAAAGTAATAGTTCTTAAGAACTAGAAACTGAAAGTATTGCCTCACTTGGGGAATGGCTGAGCAAGTTGTGGAATGTGATAGTAATGGAATTCTATTATGGTATAGGAAATGACAAACTAGATAATCACAACCCCCCCAAACCTGGAGATACTTCTAAGAAGTGATGCAGTGAAGAGAGAACCAGGAGAACACTGTACACAGTAACGGCAGTAACACAAGATGATCGACCAGCTGTGAATGAATTAATTATTATCAACAAGGTTAGGATCCAAGACAACTCCAAGGGACTTCTGATGGAAATGGTTATCTACCACCACCATAAAAGGAACAGATGGAGTTTGAATGTGGATTGAAGGATGCCATTCTCCACTTTATTTCCTCTATGAATTTTTCTCTAGTGTAAGTGATATGTGTCTTGTTTCACAACATGGTGAACATAGAAATATGTATGCAGGATAACACATGTATAATCTATATCATATTACCTATCTTATTGGGAATGGGGAAGGGATGCGAAATAGGGAAAGAACATAGATTACAAAATGTCCAAAAATGATTATTAAAAATTGTATTAATATAATCTGAAAAAATAAATATATGAATTTGAAAAAAGACCATATGTTATTCATTAGTAATGTTGTTATCATTGTTCAATTGTGTCTGACTCTGCACATGATCCCATTTGGAGGTTTGTTTGTTTTTAGGTATAGATACTAGAATGGTTTGTTATTTCATTTACAGATGAGGAACTGAGGCAAATAGGAATATTTGATTTGCCCAGGATCACACAGCTAGTAGGTGTCTAAGAAGGGATTTGAACTCAGATCTTCTGGACTCCAAACCTCAGGGCTGTATCTACTGTACCACTTAGCTAATCAATACTAGTAATGTTATCTTTACTCTAGTAATCCCCCTACCCACACATATTTTTAGGGATAAAAATATGGAGGGAGGATTATATTGTGATGCTGCTTCAACATAATTAAACCATCCTGTGGTTGCTGTGCTTGAGATATCCAGAATATAAATACCAAAAAAAAATTTTTTTGAAAAGTGTTTATGGTGAATTATCGGGGTCTACTAGAAGAGACAATGATATTCATGTGAATAATTGGGATTTCATTTTATTGTACAGAACTGAGATACTGTCACCTTAGCCTGAGAAAGTAGAGGCATCATCGTCTATTAGTTTCAGTGCTTTCATTCATTCACTCAACAAGCATTCAGTACCAAATATGTGCCAAGTCCTATGTCAGGAAGATCTGTGTTTAAATCTATATTTACTAACAATGTGACCAGGCACGTTAGTTAACCACTATAATTCCCCATGCAGAGAAAATCATAAATAAGAGAGGAGAAAATTTTTTGACCACAGTTGTAAATTACATGTACTATAGTATAGCCTTGCCTCACTTAATCTCCTCCTTTTATTTTGTCTTGTGATAATACAAAGAAAGAAAAATAATGCTTTAAAAATACTATTTCCAGGACTTTGAGTTGTATCAATAAAGTTAGCATAACAGGGATCCTCCTTTATGCATGTTGGAAAACTACACATCATTTTGCAGATGCTTTGCCAAGCATAGAACAATTTTTTAATCCCCTGCAGCCTCACGAGAGGGAGAAAAATCAAGAAGAATAGTAATTGAGAGGATTCTATGTAAGCCAATAGGCAAACAGTATTTTAATTAGTTATCAAGCACTAAAGATGTTACCTTGAATTTTAAATCACTACTAATATATTTTTATGAAGTCAGACTATTACATTTGGAAAGGGTACTCCAGGTAGAGGGAAATTAATGTAGAAAAGGAAGAGGATAAATTTTTGCCTCCCAAATTGCAAAGGCAACTGTGGTCAAGTGCAGAGCATCTGACTAAATTTGTTTTATCCTGAAGAAATTATTCCATTTTGGTCCCTTTGGCAATGTCCATATACATAAATCAGCACAGTTAATCAGCTCTCTTACTCTGACCATTCAAATAGCTATTTTTTCCCAAGGGTACCTGTACCTGGGTTTATGATAATAGGGACTGTGGCACTATGATTCCTTTTCTTTTCATCCCCTTTTTTAATTTTCTCATACTTTTTGTTTATGGTGTCCTACTGTTAACCCTTTGACTTCAAATTGTTTCAATTCCTCTGGTAGCCACAGAAAAAGTTCTTCCTGAGAATGCCAGGCATCCCTTTCTAAATGTAGGAACCCAGGGATGGATGATCTCTAGACTCTAGGGAAAAACTTGCTTCCCTGTAAGGAATATGAGGGCAAATAGGTGATGCAGTGGAGAGAGTGGCAAGCTTGAAGTCAAGAAGATGCGTCTTCCTGAGTTCAAATCTGGCCTCAGGTGTTTACTAGTTTACAAGTCACTTAACTCTGTTTGCCTCAGTTTCTTCATTTGTAAAAATGAGCTTGAGAAGGAAATGGAAAATCGCTCTAGCATCTTTGCCAAGAGAACACCAAATGGGGTCATGAATATTTGGATACTACTGAACATTTACAACAGGGGATGAGACCCTTGATTTAGTCCATTATCATTTAATGAGGCTTCAAATGAGCCTGCAATGTGGAGGAGAGGGATTGAGTATTTGAGTTGAAAGCCACTAACTTTAGTCTAAATCAATATGTTATCTTGTTTTTTTTGTTTGTTTTTAAATAGAAAAAGAATGGTTCTTTAGAGGTAGCTCTGGTTTTTTCCCCTCTTTATTGGATTCTCCTAGGATGTGCTGACATCTAGCGAGGGGAAAAAAGAAGAAACACGGGTCTTTATTTCTTCACTGACCTAACAAATACAATGATTGTACTATGTCAGTCTGGTGCCCCCTATTGGATGATTAAATAACCGTGGCTTTTTCCATTTCTCAGAAGATACAGGGAAATTCAACAGAAAATTTTATTGGCACTTGAATCATAAGATCATAGTTCTAGAGCTTCATTGTCTAGTCGCCTAGTCTAAGCTGCTTTGTTTTACAGAAGGGAAAATTAAGGTACAGCAGTTAAATGTTTTTAACCATCAAAAGTCCTTAAAATCTAGAAAGCTTTTAAGAAGACTGTTCTCTTCCTTCTTTCGTTGTCCTGCTTTCCTATCCCAGGTTATAGTCAACCACCCTACTAATGATGTAGAAGGTAGATCCAGCTATTCTGAAGAATTTAGACATATTATTGATTTATCAATAATTGAATTGAAATGAATTTAAATAAATATTTATTAATACCCTACTATGTGCTAAAAATCTTATTAATTTCCTACTATGTGCTAGGCACTGTGCTCAGCATTGGGGGTCACACAGGAAGGGGGAAAAAGCATTTCCTCCTATTTAAGACCTTACTTTTTTTACTTTTTCTTTTCTATTTTGTAAATGGAGATGTTCTCTCTTTCTTCTGTTCATGAAATTTGAATATTTTTAAGTACATATATGGGTTATTATTCTTTAGGCACATTTTCAAAGAGACCAAGGATGTCCAAATAATTCACTAAACTCTCTCCTAAAAAATGCAAAGTCAGTCAAGTTAATTGTTAATTAAATGTTGAATGCTCATTATATTAGTTTTAGGTCAAAGAGATGATATAACAGAGTTGTATTACTTATGTATATTTTGAGTACATTATGGTAGATAATCATACCGTACTCAATGAGTATAATACACTTATATGGATTTTATAGAAGTCTGCATAACTTTATCATTTTGAATTAGTCTGACATAGTTACCATGTCTTTGATTTTATAAAAGATTGTTTAGCATAGCTATAGTTTATTTGAAGCTGAGTTCTTGGTCAGAAATAAAGCTTCCAATTACTCCAGTGGGGGGAATTTTTATGACGCTGTTTTTTAGGAATGATTTTGGTTAAAAAAAAAATTGGGGGCAGCTGGGTAGCTCAGTGGATTGAGAGCCAGGCCTAGAGACAGGAGGTCCTAGGTTCAAATCTAGCCTCAGCCACTTCCCAGCTGTGTGACCCTGGGCAAGTCACTTGACCCCCATTGCCTACCCTTACCACTCTTCTGCCTTGGAATCAATATCCAGTATTGATTCCAAGACAGAAGGTAAGGGTTTTATTTATAAAATAAAAAGTGAGGATTGTGTGATCACAAAAAGATAGTCAACAAGGCTGGGTTGTGTGTTTAGGTCTTGAAAAAAAAAATCCTTATCTTCCCAGAATCAATACTAGGTATCCATTTCAAGGTAGACAAGTTGTAAGGGCTAGCAAGTGAGGTTGTGACTTGCCCAGAATCGCATACCTAGGAAGTATCTGAGGCCACATTTGTACCAGGACACCCACTCTTTAGGCCTTGCTCTCTATATTCTGAGTTCCCTAAGCTGCCCAAAAATATAGGATTTTTGAAAGATATACTTATGAAATTCAGGTACTTTTTACTTATTAAGGACCTATAATCAAGGATACTCCTTACTTGAACAACTAGTCTTAGAATAAAAGTTTAACTAGAATGAATTTTAAAAAAAAATTATTTAATTGATTGAGAGAATTTTTCCATGGTTACATGATTTATGTTCTTTCCCTTCCCTCCTCCCCCCCCCCCCCGTAGCCAATGTGTAATTCCACTGGGTTTTACATGTGTCATTGATCATTACCTATTTCCATATTATTAATATTTGCATTAGGATGATTGTATAGAGCCTGCATCCCCAATCATATCCCCATCAACCTATGTGTTCAAGCTGTTGTTTTTCTTCTGTGTTTGTGCTCCCACGGTTCTTCCTCTGAATGTGGATAGTGTTCTTTCTCATAAGTCCTTCAGAATTGTCCTGGGTCATTGCATTGCTGCTAGTACAGAAGTCCATTACATTCGATTGTGCCACAGTGTATCAGTCTCTGTGTACAATGTTCTCCTGGCTCTGCTCCTTTCACTCTGCATCAATTCCTGGAGGTCTTTCCAGTTCACATGGAATTCCTCCAGTTTATTATTCCTCTCTGAGGAATGACTTTTACTGTTGTTCTGTCCAGTTATCTTCTTGTAAACCAGAAGAATACTTTAGAAATTGAAACTTTTTTGAGCACCAAAATATGGCCAATATAAATACAATGTATCATTATTGCAAAAGTTATCTTTTATTAAGATTAAGGGTATAACTTAGGTTCATGTACCACAAAACATACTAGTAGCATGCTTGATGAATCATGAAATATCAGATGTCATTATTGAAGAAGTTAAGCTGTGTCCAGAACAGTTAAAATTCCCTATTTTCTACCTTCACTTACATTTCTTAATGTCTCTCAGAGATGGATGTTACATTTTACTTTTATATATTTTTAGTCAAACACTTGGGAACTATGAGTTTAGAGTAACTTAGCAATTGGAGGCAAAGAAATTTCAATAAAATAAAATTAGAATTGAATTACAAATTATAATAGTCATACATAGAGAAATGGAAGGACCTTCAGAGGTCAGGTCATGTGTGAACTGTGTAGAGTATATAAACTGAGAGATGGAGAGAGATCATGGAAAGAAAGTAGGGGGAAAGGAAGGAAGGAAGGAAGGAAGGAAGGAAGGAAGGAAGGAAGGAAGGAAGGAAGGAAGGAAGGAAGG
>NC_058133.1:431058612-431143204 GCF_016433145.1 Gracilinanus agilis | reverse complement strand
ATATATATATATATATATATATATATATATATATATATATTATTTGAGTTAGTCCCTATATAGATGTTCATTGAGTTAGTCCCCATATGGTAATCCTTAGAAGCTTATATAAAAATTT
This sequence comes from Gracilinanus agilis, assembly GCF_016433145.1. Classification (NCBI taxonomy): domain Eukaryota; kingdom Metazoa; phylum Chordata; class Mammalia; order Didelphimorphia; family Didelphidae; genus Gracilinanus; species Gracilinanus agilis. Next base: position 431,143,086 of record NC_058133.1, on the reverse strand, counting down.
TTACAAAATAGAAAGTGCCCGCAGATACTTCCTATTTGTATGACCCTGGGCAAGTTATTTAACCCCAACTGACTAGCCTTTACCACTCTTTGGCCTTGGAATCAATACTTAGTTTCACTTCTAAGTCAGAAGGCAATGGTTTTAAAAAAAGTTAGAAAGATACAAATAGTTAGAAAGGAATATTTCTGGGATATTTCTTTTTTTTAAACCCTTAACTTCTCTGTATTGGCTCATAGGTGGAAGAGTGGTAAGAGTGGGCAATGGGGGTCAAGTGACTTGCCCAGGGTCACACAGCTGGGAAATGTCTGAGGCCAGATTTGAACCTAGGACCTCCCATCTCTAGCCTGACTCTCAATCCACTGAGCTACCCAGCTGCCCCTTGGGATATTTCTTGACCTCAAAATCTACTTTTGCACAGGTAATCTCAAAGCTAGAATGTATTCCTTCTTTACTTCCATGGAGACCATTTGTCTTTTCCATTAGAAAACTAAACAGTTGGTCAAATCCAATACTTATGTTTAATTTATGAAAAGATAATGATAATTGACAATATCCAGTAGATCAAAATTAATTTTTAAGTAATAAAGATATCAATGAAGCACACAGTCTATTGGTTATGTCTTTCTCTCCTTAAGAGACCAGCCTATCTTCTCATATATATTTCTTTAATTCTGTAATTCCTTCTAGATCTCCTGTTTGTAATATCTCATAATCTACTCACACTAAATTATCCTTCCCCATATCTCTCTGAGTAATACTCATTTTCAATTTTCTGGAAACTATAGTTATTCCAAATCTATACAACTCTATTGGTAGAACACTGCTATTAAAATATTGGTCCTTTGGTTCAGGGAGAATCTTAGGTCATTAAAAGAATTTCTAGGTTTTCCAAAGATAATAGAGACAGTCAGAGGTGTGCTGGATCCAGAAGCAGCTCTCAAAGGATTCTTAAATTTTCAGTGTAAGCCTTATTCTATGGAAACTGGCAAACAATACAAACCAGGACTTGATTTGCTGTTCTAAGGATTGTTTAAACTTAAGAAAATGTTGAAGGAAAAGTTAATATTGTAGATTGAAGTTGAGAGTTGTGTACTGTTGTTAAACATTTACCAGCAATCTCCTGCAAACAGTACTCTTCCTTTTTTAAATTTTAAGTCTAATTCATTAGATTTTTATAATGATTTTCTAAGATATATGAATGGATATGTGAATTTTCAGTATAACAGCATATTATTTTCTGGATGGTAAGCATTTTTTTTTACTTACAACTATTTTTCTGATAGTGAGGATTCAGTCCCCTCCTGAAATTTCATTGGCTTTTAGGGAATTTCTGGTGAGCTCCATCCATCAATAAAAAAAGTTTAGAGTCACTTAAAGCCTGATACTTAAATTACTTGCCATGGGTAACAAAGCTAATTATATGTTAGAGAGGGGACTAAAAGATATGAATCACTCTTTGATACTCTACTGAAGTATCTTTACTTTGACACCCACTCTATTCATTGCATCATGACCATTTGCAGTGTTGGCATTAAATAAATATTTGTTAGATTGAAATGAAACAAGATAAGAATCCCATTCCATTTGAAACTTTCTAGGTATAGGGGCAGGTAGGTGGCTTACTGGATAGAACACTAACTGCAGTCAAGAAGACTTGCACTCAAATTTAACTTCAGATATGTGCTAACTATGTAATCGTGGGAAAATTATTTAACTCCTGTTGTTCTCAGTTTCCTCAACTTTAAAATGAGATTAATTACCTAGCAGGGTGATTGTGAGGATTAAATGAGACAATATCTGTATAGAGCTTAGCACAGTGCATGACATACTAGACACTCTATAAGGGGCAGCTGGGTGGTGCAGTGGATAAAGCACTGGACCTGGAGTCAGAAAGACCTGAGTAAATCTGGCCTCAGACAATTACTAGCTATGTGACCCTAGGCAAGTCATCTGACCCTGTTTGCCTCTGTTTCCACAACTGTAAAATGAACTAGAGAAGGAAATGGCAAACGACTTCAGTATTTTTTAATTGAATTTTGTTTTGTTTTTTAAATTACATGTAGAAACTATTTATAACAATCGTTTTCTGACTTTTTGCAATCTCTTCCTACCCTGTTCCTCGAGGTGACAAAATAGTCTGATATAGTTTATATCATTGCTTTCATGCAATACATATTTCCATAGTACCTTTTTAGTGACTGAAGATACATATACAAAAAGAAAAAAGGTCATGAAAGAAGTGAAGGATGGCACTCTTCAATCTACAATCAGCTTCTAATAGTTCCTTCTCATGAATCCTGTAGGGTTATCTTGGAGCCTTATTTTGCTGATTATAGTTCAGTTCTTCACAGTTGATCCTCATACAATATTTCTGTTACTGTATACACTGTTCTGTTTCTGCTCACTTCACTTTGCATTCATTTATATGTCTTTCCATTTTTTTCTGAACTCATCTTGTTCATCATTTCTTATGGAAAAATAATTTTCCATTACAACCATATACTAGAACATGTTCATTCATCTCCCAGCTGATAGACATTTCAATTTCCAATTCTTTGCTATACAAAAAGAGCCACTAACAATATTTCCTTTTCTCTTATTTCTGATCTCTTTGAGATACAGACCCAGTAATGGTATTGCTGAGTCTTGCCTGGTTTTGTGGCTCTTTGATTGCTCTCCAGAATGTTTTTATCAATTCGTAGTTCCACTAGCAGTTCATTAGTGCCCCAATTTTCCCACATCCTATTCAATATTTCTCATTTTCCTTTTTGGTCATATTAGCCACTCTAATAGGTATCTCAGGTAATTGTATCTCAGAGTTGTTTTAATTTGCATTTCTCTAATCAATGTTGATTTGAAGCTTTTCCTCATATTATTTTAGATAGTTTTAATTTCTTCATCTAAGAACTGGCGGTCCATATCCTTTGACCATTTATAGACTAGGGAATGTTTTGTATTCTTATAAATTTGGCTTAGTTCTTTATATATTTGAGAAATAGGGCCTTTGTCAGAGACACCTACTACAATTTTTTTTCTCAATTGATTGTTCCCTAATTTTGCTTGTATTGATTTTGTTTGTTTGCTGCTCTTTGTTTTTCTTGTATTGGTTTGTTTAAATTTAGTGTAATCAAAATGGTTAATTTCATTTTTCTTTATGTTCTTTATGTCTTGTTTAGTCATAAATTCTTCCTTTATCTATAAAGCTTACAGGCAAACTTTTCTATGTTTCCCTAATTTGGTTAAAGTGTCACCTTTTACTTCTAGATCAAGTATTCATTCTGACTTTATCTTGATGTATGATGTGAGATGTTAGTTTATACCTAGTTTCTGCCATATTGTTTTCCAGTTTTCCCAGCAGTTTTTATCATATAGTGAGTTCTTGCTCAATAACTTCATTCTTTGGATTTATTCAACACTAGGTTACTATGATGATTAAATAATATTTGTTGATTTCCTAACCTTTTCAATTGATCCACTACTCTCTAATAGCCAGTACCATATTGCTTTGCTGATTATGACTTTATAATATAGTCTGAGTTCTGGTGTGCTGGTCCTTCCTTCATATTTTGTTCTTTGGTTTTTCCAGATGAATTTTGTTATTGTTTTTTTCTAGTTCTAGGAAATAATTTTGGGGGTGATTGATTAGTATGACACTGAATCAGTAAAATAAATTAGGTAGGATTATCATTTTTATTATATTGACTCAGTCTATCCATAAGCAATTAATATTTTTCCAGTAGTTTAGGTCTGATTTTATTTGTGTTAAAAGTGTTTTGAAATTATGTTCATATGGTTGATGAGTTTTTGATAAGCAGCCTCTGTGATATTTTATATTGTTCACAGTTCTTTTTCTACCTCTTATTGTTGAACTTTGTTGATGATTTATGAGGGTTTATTTTGTATCCTGCAACTTTGCTAAATTAATTGTTTCTGTTAGGTTTTTTGTTGATTATCTGGGTTTCTCTTGTATAGAGAAACTATATATAAACCATTATATCATCTTCAAAGAGTGATAGTTTTGTTTCCTCATTGCCTATCCTAATATCTATAATTTCTTTTCTCGCTCTTATTGCTGTAGCATTTCTAGTGTTTTCTTAAATAATGGTGGTGATAATGGGCATCCTTACTTCATCCCTGATCTTACTAGGAAGTATTTAGTTCATCTTCATTACATAAAATGATTGCTGATTATTTTAGATAGATGGCCATTATCACTTTAAGTATAACTCTTTATTTCAATGTTTTCTAATGTTTTTATAAGGAATGGTATATTTGTCAAAGGCTTTTTCTGCATCTGTTGAGATAATCCCATGGTTTCTGTTGGTTTTGTGATTGATATGGGTGGTTATGCTTGAGAGTTTATCTTTTATTGAACAAGACATGAATTCTTAGTACAAAACATACCTGGTCATGGTATTTAATCCTTGTGATATAATGCTGAAATATCCTTTCTAGAATTTTATTGAAAGTTTTTATGTAAATATTGTTGAAAAGATTTGATCTATAGTTTTCTTTCTCTTTTTAAAATTTTCATGGTTTAGGGATCAGCACCATAATTTGTGTCATAAAAGGAATTTGGAAGAATTCCTTCTTCCTCTATTTTTCCAAAAACATTATGTAGTAGAGGAGTTAGTAATTTTCTTTGAATGTTTGGTAGAATTTGCTTGTGAAGCCATCTGGCTCTGGAACCTTATTCTTAGGGAATTCTTTCATGGTTTGTTCAATTTCTTTTTCTCTGATGAGGCTAAGTATTCTGTTTCCTCTTTTGTTAATCTAGGCAGTTTATAGTTTTGTAAATATTTCTCTTTTTCACATTGATAGATTTATTGAAATATAGTTGGACAAAAACAGCTCCAACTAATTGTTTTGATTTCTCATTATTGGTTATAGTTTCACCTTTTTCATTTTTGGTAGTGATAATTTGATTTTCTTCTTTCCTTTTTTTAGTCAAATTAACCAATTGTTTGCCTATTTTTAACAATAAAATCAGCTCCTTGTTTATTAGTTTAATATTACTTTCATTTTTATTTCTCCTTTGATTTTCAGGATTTCCAAAATGGTGTTTAACTGGGGGGGGATTAATTTGTTCTTCATCTAGGTTTTTTTTGTTGAATATTCTTTCTTTTTTTTGATATAAGCATTTAGAGATATAAATTTCCCCTTGACTACAGTCCTGGATGCATTCCATAAATTCTGATGTATTGTCTCCTCATTGTCATTCTCTGTAATTATTTTTTTTGTTTCTATGACTTGTACTTTGACCTATTCATTCTTTAGGATAAGATTATTTAGTTTCCATTTGATTTTTTAGTCTTTCTACTACTCTTTGTTGAATGTAATTTTTATTTAAATTATGGTTTGAAAAGGAGGTATTCAATATTTCTGCCTTTCTACTTTTGATCGTTAGGTTTTGTGCCCTATTATATAATTAATTTTTGTGAATGTGCCATTATTGCTGAGAAAAAAGGTATATTCCTTTCTATTCCCATTCACTTTTCTACAGATGTTTATCATATTTAACTTTTCTAAAGATTTATCTCCTTAACTTCTTTCTTATTTATTTTTTATTGAATTTATCTATTTCTGAAAGGGGAAGGATGAGGTCCCCTCACTAATAATGTTTTGCCATCTTTTTCCTCCTGTAACTCACAAAACTTCTTTAGAAATTTGGATGTAAATGTATTTGGTGCACATAAATTAATACTGACATTGTTTCATTATCTATGGTACCCATTCATCAAGATGTAGTGTCCTTCTTTATCTCTTTTGATTAAATAAATTTTTACTTTGTCTCAGATCATGATTGCTATCCCTGCTTTTTTTACTTTACCTGAGGCATAAGAGATTCCACTCTAGACCTTCATTTTTACTCTGTTTGTGTCTCTCTGCTTTAAATATGTTTCTTGTAGACTTCCTATTGAAGGATTTCAGTTTTTAATCCATTCTGCTATTCTTTTCCATTTTATGTACAAGTTCATCTCATTCACATTTATAGTTATGAATACTAATTGTAGGTTTCTCTCCATCTTATTTTCCCTGTTGACCTTTGCCTCCTCTTTTCAGCCTTTCCCTATTTACAAATATTTTATTTCTGACCACCAGCTCCTCCAGTCCCCTGTCCTTTTTGTCCACCCTCCTCCCATTTTTATTTCCCTTTCCCTCCTGCTTCCCTATAGGTTAAGATAGTTTTCTATAACTGGCTGAATGTGGGTATTATTACCACTTTGAGCTAATTCTGATGAGAGTAAAGTTCAAATATTGCACATCCCTCATCCTTTCCACTGTATTGACTCTTAGGTATCTCTTTATGAATGTAATTTACTCCTTGTTGTTTTTCCTTTTCTTCCCAAGTATACCTGTTTACTGTTTCTTGGTGGTTGTTGTTGTTTTTTTTTTTGTTTTGTTTTTTTTTGGTATCAACCCATCCTATGGTGTTTACTGTTTTCCTTCTTTCTGTGTATATTCTTTTGTACTTTCCTAATATCGTCAAAGTTCTTGAGTATCTTAAGTACTTTAAACAGCATGAAAACTTTAATTATCTTATGTAACTTAAGTATCTTAATTATTACCTTCCTAGGTATGAAACTCACTTCAACCTTTTTGAAACCCTTAAGTTTTCATTTTTCTGTTTACCTTTTTATGCTTCTCTTGAGTGTCAAATATTTTTAGCTCTGTTTTTTTGTCGTTTTGTTTTGTTAGGAATACCTGGAATCCTCTGTTTCATTAAATATCACTTTCTTCCCCTATGGGGTTTATACTCAGTTTCACTGGATATTTGATTCTTGGTTGTAGGCCTAGATCCTTTGACTTTTGGAATAGCATATTCCATCCTCCCAGACCTTTAATGTAGAAGCTGCCAGGTCTTGTGTAATCCTGTCAATGGCTCCATGATGCTTGAATGATTTCCTTCTGGATTCTTGCAGTACTTTTCCCTTGGTCTGAGACTTTTTTAATTTTCTCATAAGAATCTTAGGATGCTTTATAGTAAATACTTTTTCAGGAGGTGATTGGTGGATTCTTTCAATTTTTATTTTGTCCCTTTTTTTGAGGATATCAGGACAGTTTTCCCTCATGATTCTTTGCAATATGGTATCCAGGCTCTTTCCTCCCATTTATCATAGCTTTTAAGCACTGTGATAATTTTTAGATTGTTTCTCCTGAATTTATGGATCTATTTCCCAGGGCAGTTGTTTTTAAGTGAGGTATTTATGATTTTTTTCTATTTTTTTCTTTTGACTTTGTCTTATTGTTTTCTGATACCTTAGTGAGTTATTAGCTTCCATTTGCTCAATTCTAGTTATTAGGAAGTTATTTTCTTGTTTGAGCTTTTGTGTTTCCCTTTCCATTTGGCCAACTTTAGTTTTTAGAAAATTGTTTTCTTCAGTGTGTTTTTTGACCCCTGTTTTCATTTGACCCATTCTAGGATCCAAATTGTTAAATCTTTCTGTCATTTTCTTTTATTCTTTTATTTTTATTTCCTTTTTTAAGTTCTTCCTTTGAGGTTTCACATTTCCCTTTTAACATTGTTGTCCTTTTCTGAGTTTGTATTTTGATTTTCCCTGCCACTAAAGTAACTTTCCAAACTTAATTTTTTTCTTTATTTTTTCCCCATTTTTCTAGTTACTATTTTTTCTTCCTCATTACCTTGTCTATCTGTTGAAGTTCTGCTTTGCTCCTAAGGTGGAGAGAGAGAGCACTGCTCCAAGCTTGCAGTGTAGCCTTTTCTGGTGTTTGGGGACGGTCTGGCTGTCTTTGAGTCCCTCAGTATGTGCTTCCAGGAAGTGACAACTAGCATTTTGTGGAGAGGCTTGTAGCAGTTTTTTCTATCTAGATTCTGCACCTCCAAACACATATACTTTTATTTTCCCTGTTGTGCCTTGTATTGAGCTATTCTCTGCCCTTTCCTTTCTTCAGGCCATGTGGAAAGGGGTAGAGCTAGTTGAGTTGCTCCTTTATTCTGATATCTCAGTACCTTTCTCCTCTGCTGATTTGTTGTCACAGGCCATATGTAAGGCTGCTTTGCTCTAAAGTTTCCTTACTTCAAGCCTTTGGAGGGCTGGTCTTTGGCAGCTCCTCTTCCACTGTTTGGCAGCTGGCACTTGTGTGTATCTGCACCCCCTCTCCTCCATGCAGTACTCACTCTCGCCAAATGAGACACGTCCCTCTCCTTTTTTTAATTTTTAAGTTAGTGTGTGTGTGTGTGTGTGTGTGTGTTTGTAGTGTTTGGATGAGCTGAGCTTTCCTTATTCTGCCATCTTATGTCCCAGCATGTATCTCCTCTGTGTCCATCAGGGTCTTTTCCAATAATATATATACTCCAGTATCTTTGTCATGAAAATCCCAAACTGGTTCTCAAAGAGTCAAACATGTCTAAAATAACCAAACAACAATAGCAACAAAGTTAGGAACAATCTATAACAGTTCAAGGAGGCACCTTCTTTTGCAGAGTTTCTTGAGGCACTGAGAAACCTTATTTGTGGCCATAAAGTCATTATGTGTCAGAGACTGTAATCAGATACTCAAAATAATAATGTATCTGGACTTTGGATTCCTCATCTGTAAAAGAAACTTATAAAGTGCTATCTAGCTCCAAGATTAGCTTTTTCAGTTTTCAGTGTTTTTCCCCCACCCCTTGCTTCTCACATGTTGGATTCCTTCAAATTAAATATAAGCAGAATTAGGTGTACTTAAAGTGAATTTCTAATATTATTTCATTTCCTTACAATATGGCTTCTTTTCTAGTCAACTGAGGGCTCTGGTTAATGGAAAAATTGCTCCAGAGAAATAGATACAGTTTCTAGTTCAAATATGGAGATCTACCATTAACTGACTGTGTGGGGTCTTAGACAAATCAGACTTAGAAGACTGATGTTATGTGGAGAAAAATAAATTTATGTGCAGATATTAAACAGCTGCTTCTTTTGAGGAGATATATAGTTTTGGTATGTGATTTGTTTTCCTAATGATAGACACAGGGGATGTTCTACAGACAGTGGAGAAAGGTATCTAAGAGATGGTTTATGAGAGGATTTTACTCTTTTGAACAGTTCAATAAATGAATTACCCCTAATCCAGAAAATCTACTTCTTAGCCCAAACTACCGCAGTGCTACCATGGGTTAGTTATTATAATGTTTATGAGCAAAGGTCACTGCATGGTAAATATATTTATTATTTTGCAATTAGAATAAAGCACATTTTCAGAACTCAAACTGAAGAATTTGATAAAAGCAATGTTCTATAGGCACTTGGATACATCAATCCAGCTGTAGTGACTTCTGAGGTTTTTTTAGGAAACAATGACAAGATATTCAGGTGAGAGGTGGTAGGTAGCAAGAGAATGTTAGTAAGACCTAAGAAATATTTTTTTTAAATAAAGGGAAATACTCAGACAATTCCCAGCTGTGTGACCCTGGGCAAGTTACTTGACCCCCATTGCCTACCCTTACCACTCTTCCACCTATAAGTCAATACACAGAAGTTAAGGGTTTAAAATTTAAAAAAAGAACAAAAAAAGGGAAATAAGTGAGGACAATAGTTGGCCTGAACACAAAGAAAACTTTGGCTAGGTATCTGAAAAGCTAGTAGTTGTGTTTCGTAGAGTCACAGAAAAGGTAATACCAAAGAAGGAAGGCACACATGAATTTGGTAAGACAATAATAAATGGAATTCATAGGGAGGTTGCTTACTTTGAGGAATTCACATGAACCAGCTTGATCCTCCATTTTGAAAATAGAATCTTAATGTTGCAGACCAAAATCCTGATTTACAGGATTATATTGTGGGATTATAGATTAAGAGCAAGAAGTGACTTTTGAGGTCATCTAGTACAAACCCCTTTTTCTTTAGTTGAAGAATGGAGACCCAAAGGACCATAGCAACTTTGCTCAGGGGCACATATGAAGTAACTATTAGAGCTAGGATTTGAATCCAGGTTCTCTGCCTCTCAGAACAGCATACTTCTCCCTTCTGACCTATTGCCCAAACTGATAACATCATACATCTTAAATAACATACATTACTCATTTTGCAATTCTAAATTAAAAGCACTAAAATGTTCTACCCATATGTACCCATTGCCCCTAGGCTATGAATTAGATATAAATTTTCTGTAGTAATTTATCTTCTAGCTTCATTCACTCTTCTGAGTTTTTCTATGCTCTCTTCCTCTCTTCTCTATCTTTGTCGAACAGCAAAGCAGAGCTGACTAGGCACTAAATTTCTGAAAGGCAAGCAGACAGATTATATGTACATAATTGAGACTTTTAAAACTATTCTTAGGGGCAGCTGGGTAGCTCAGTGGAGTGAGAGTCAGGCCTAGAGACAGGAGGTCCTAGGTTCAAATCCGGCCTCAGCCACTTCCCAGCTGTGTGACCCTGGGTAAGTCACTTGACCCCCATTGCCCACCCTTACCAATCTTCCACCTATGAGACAATACACCGAAGTACAAGGGTTTAAAAAAAAACTATTCTTACTGATTAGTTACAGTTATCAGCTCCATGACACAAGAAGATTTGGCAAGATTTCTTATAAGGAAGTGCATAGTTACTGCTTTTTCAACCAGTGAAGAGCTCAAATAAGAAAGGCAGTTATACTTATGACATATAAAAAGGAAATATAACCACATCAAATACTTGGGAAATGATTTCTTAATTCATTGTTTTTGTGGCTTTCAAGGTATAGTTTCTGTAGTCTTCACATCAAGGATGAAAAACATGAGATTTGAAAACCAATCAATAATTTCTCCTTCCCCTTTTAAAAAATTTCTTTTTAATTACCCAAGTGAGAGACTTACTTCAATTGTTATAGAGTAACTCGAAAGGCAATCATTTAAGTCTTTTTGAAGAAATAGAGAAAGAAATTATTTCCCAGAACTCTTTAAATTTGAACTTAAATTGCCCATAAAACATGCTTTTAAGTTTGAAATACTAAGATCAACTTAATAGGGGATCTTGAATAGAATTTGATTTTCCCTTTATTCCTTATGGAGATGAATGGGATAACAATTTTTAAATGCAGTAACTGTGTTAATTTCTACTCCCTTCTTTAATAGGCCAATATCATTTTACATTGTGATTGGTTCTCTTTAGGATTTGGCTCTAAAATTTGTTCATGATTCCTTTCTCAACAACTCTGAAAATACATCTTCATCAAACCACTCATTTTCCCATGAGCTAAACACCTGTTTGTTGAATTGAATTGTTTATCCTGTTCCCTCTCTAGGAAAATAAACTCTTTGAAAGCAAGGATTGCATCAACTAATTCATTTTCGAAGTCTCCCTAATGCCCAGCACGTGCTCTTCAGATGTTGTTCACTGACTAACAACTGTATAATTTAATACTGTCAGCACAACAGTTTGTTTTCCCATATCTTCATTGATTCTGCATGTGACTTTAAACAGGTTTCTTTTATCTAATAACTTCTATGCTTATTGCCAAAATATATTATGAAGTATAGCATGTATGCACTCTAGGGGTCTTTGTCCCAACACCTACTCTTCATGGCAAATAGATTCTCAAAGCAAGATTTTATCTTATCTGTCACTGCCCCAGGAAGGTTGAGGATAGCTTTCTAATACAATCAGCTCAAGTCCTCATGCCAGTGTGTTCTCCCCACTATCAGTGACCAATTAAGATCTCTCCTATATTGATGATTGTCAGTGATAAGTGGCCTAGTGTCATTTAACCAGTTAACATCAATGAATTTTTACACAAGTGATGTTTATTGAGCATCAACAAAAACAAAAGCAATTTTCATTGATAATTTCTCAAAATATGGCATTTATACTTTTTATCATGCTTTTTAGGTATTTCCATAATTCTTAGATCTTTGGTACTGAGGATTCCTTCCTGCCACAGAGCTCCAGGACTTCCTCTGCTTTAATTTTGTGACACTATCCACACAAGGAGGCTCACAGTAATTATTGCTTCATCATTTAAATTATAGTAGTCAGAGAAAAAAGACTTAAATTGCCTTGGAGAGCAGGGCCTCCCATTATGTATCTACAGTTGAACTCATGAAGGAAATCCAGGTCTTGTATTACTTTCTTTCTAGGAGTCAACTTCTTATTAACCATTTTGTTGCATCTTTTTATAGTCAGATCATTTTCCTTGGTAGTGAAAAAAATGTACTGGGAAGTAGAGTCTTCTCTCCATAATCTATGAGCTTTATTCTTTACATTCTGAGCAGAGGTCCTCTTCCTTCTATGATCTTCCTCTTTTCACCATTGTAGTCAAACAAACAAAATCTTCATGAGCACATTAAGACCTTTTGGTTATCTTTATATGTCCTAGTTAACTATAGATCATTCCTTGCTTTTAATACTCTTAAAATTATTCTGAGTAGGCCCATGTTTTATTTTTTATGTTTATTCTCTATTACCTGGTCTTGATTCTTTCTTCCATACATGCATTCAAATGATCTACATTGGTTGATTATTTTCCAGGGCATGTGCATATTAGTCTTTTCAAACAAGTCTCTTTTCTTCCTAATCAGAATTGTTTCTCTTGATGTTTTCAGAATTTCATTTTGGGTGCTGTCCATCTCTGACTTCACTTCTGTCCATGGGATTGAAACCTATACTTTCTCTGATCCCTTTGAAATATGTTCTCTTAAAATCTATGGCATATTTAAGAATAAGCTTAGCTTTTTTCTTTTATTCTTACAAGTTCTGGGGTGGTGTGGTTACATTCTTCTAAAGCTCTCATTCTTTCTTCTCTAGCAACAAAGTATTAATTATTGGTAAGAAATGGGTCTAAACTAAATGGTTGCCACTTTCTTCTACATTTTGACAGATGAAACTCTACCTTAATGGGTCTCTACCAACACGAGTCTCCCACGCATACATCAAAATTGTGCTATATTCCTTAATCAGTCAGTTAATAAGTATGTATTATGTGACTGCCATGAGGTACTCTTAGGTGCTGAGAAAATTAGGAGGAGAAGGAGGAGGAACATAGTAGTTATGTAATGTTTTAAGGTTTACAAAGTACTTTACAAATGCTATCTCATTTTATTTTCACAATAACCCTGGGATGTTATTGTTTTATTATTATTCAAATTTTATAGATTAGAAAACTGAGGCAGAAAAAGTTTCTATAGATAACCATAAGGGTTTAAAGTTCTAATACTATTGCTCATGAGCCACCAACAATGTGTTCCACATTAACAATTAGAATAGCCATGCTCTATTAGCTTTTAGAAAAGAGATTTAAAATGAAAAAGTATAATAAAAGTAGAGTAGTCAGGTGGTACAATGATAGAATGCTGGCTCTGAAGTCAGGAGGACCTGAGTTCAAAACCAGCACGACACTAACTAAGTGTGCAATGCTGGGCAAATCATTTCACTCTTGTTTGCCTCAGTTCTTCATCTGTAAAATGAGCTGGAGAGGGAAATGGCAAACCACTTTAGTATCCTTGCCAAGAAAATCCTAAATGTGATCACGAAGAGGCAGAGTGATGGGAAAATGATTAAACAACAGCATAATAAATGAAGCCAGCACAAAACATTCAACCCCAAATCTGAGGAGCATAATTTCCCTATACATACAAGGGGCTCAAACTTAAAATATAATGACAGTGAAGCACAGATTTAGACATGCATTGTGGCAAAAGATTACCTCCTACTTCTTGCCTTAGAAGTAATTTTCTTTCTTCATGGAGTCTCTAGTAGCTTATGATCAGAACTTCTCTCCATGAGTCGGAGTTATGCTCCCTAAGGCTTCTGTTGACCTTCCTGATTGTCTTCATATTTGTCTACAGTGACATTTCCACCATCATCAACAATTAGTATTTTTTTGGCTACTGATACTGCCATTATTCAACTGCCATTGGGCATCTGGTGGGATTTCTGGATCTCTTGAATGCACACATATTGCCTACATACTTCCATCTCAGAATACTCATTTGTTCATCATTAAGAAAGAATAAATATAAAGAGGTCAGGTGAAACAGATGCAGCCTCTACCACATCCTATTCTTTGAACCAGTTCCAAGTCCTACTTCTTCTCAGCCTTTGAAAGAAAGCAACAAAAGTGGTTTGCCCTTAGGAATTAGTTCTCAAGTTTTGGCTTAGAAATCTCTGCATCACTAGTTCTGGCTCTATCACTAGCTAGCTGACTTTTTGTCATCATATAGTACAAGCCTATAAATCATCATCTCAAGGTTCTTCCACAAGATCCCATGGACCAAGTCCAGGTGGGTAATATATATACTTACTCCAAGGACTTTCCCTCCTAAAAGTCTTTTTTGCATGAAAATTTAAATATCTGATAATGGTGAAATATCTCAATAAGTGAGCTTATTATTTCCCATCCTTCCCTCAATTAACTCATTAACTCCCTATTGCTCTTAGGATCAAAAAAATATTCTTCCATTTAGTGTGTAAGTATTTTTACAATCTGAACTCTACCAATCTTTCCACTATTCTTATATATTATTTCGTTCCTTATGCCCTGCAACATAGCCATACTAACCTATTTATTGCTCCACCCACATGAAATTCTATCTTCAGCCTCATTTCTCTTGCTCTTGCTATTCACTCCCTCCTCACTTGTGTATCTTAGAATTTCTGGTTTCCCTCAAGTACCACCTACTACATGAAGCCTTTCATGATCCTCCCATCCTCTAAAGTGTTTCCTCCCCAAACTAGTTCGTATTTATTTTGACTATATTGTGTATATACTTTATATGTTAATGTAGTCTCCTACATTAGCATGTTAACTCTTTGAAGGCTGAGACTTTTCACTTTTGTCTGTGTCCCTAGTGCTTAGCACAGTACTTAATAAAGGTTTGTTAATTGAATTATTGATAATGCTTTTCATATGTCCCTGTATAAAGGCAAACCATGTGGTGTAGCCATCATTGATATGCTGGAGCCATCAGAATGGTATCTTAGGACCTGCCAACCACAGTAGCATATACAGTACCATGACAAATTTTACAATGGCCTATTTATCTAATTTGGTATTTTTGTCATTTTCATTGTCCTTTCTAGAGCAGCCTAATTCAGTTATTAAAATAGTGATAATCAGGTGGACTATAATGTATTTAAATGAAATAATATTGTCCTATGACTTTAAGAAAGGAGAGGGAAGGCAATACCCTTGCCTCACATAGCACATTTACAATAATATTTCAGAGTTACACATTCATTTGTATGCATCAACTAAGCCACATTTTCTGGAGAAAATGTAGAATAAGTGAAAAGTACTCTGCCATTTAATAAATTCTATAGCATTTAGCCAATAATATAATAATTGCACTATCAAGAATAAATTAATGGTTCTGATAGGTATTAATTTCAATGACTGAAAAATATTTTTTCCTACTTTAGCCAAACCCAAGTGTAAATTATAATTCTTTTTTTCCTAATGGGGTGAAGATAGGAGGGAGAGAAAATATGTTTCTGTTAGGGAAGAGGGTGGAAGAAAAAAAGTATTTATTAAGCACTATTCTGTCTCAAGCACAGTGCACTTTGCAATATTATCTTGTTTGATACTCATAATAACCCCAGGAAGTGGATGTTATTATTTTCCCATCCAACAACTAAAGAAACTGAGGCAGAGAGAAGTTAAGTGATTTAACCAGGGTCCCATAACTGATAAGTATCTGAGAATGGATTTGAAATCAAGTTGTCCTGATTCTAGGCCCACTGCCTATCTAGCTCAATTTTTTTTAAACCCTTGTACTTCGGTGTATTGTCTCATAGGTGGAAGATTGGTAAGGGTGGGCAATGGGGGTCAAGTGACTTGCCCAGGGTCACACAGCTGGGAAGTGGCTGAGGCCAGGTTTGAACCTAGGACCTCCTGTCTCTAGGCCTGACTCTCACTCCACTGAGCTATGCAGCTGCCCCCTCTAGCTCAATTTTAATGAAAAAATAAAAATTATTTAAAACTAACAACTAATATTTAGAAAACTCTTAATATATGCCAGATATTATGGCATATCCCCTTTAAATTTGCAAATCACTTTCCGATTTAAAATATTATTTAGAAATCAGTTCAGTAGAGTATGTCACTGTTCTCTTATTTGTACAGATGACAGAAAAACCTGAAGAGTTGTCTCTGGTCCTCAACAGTTAAGATAGAGCCTTAACTTCAAAGCTGTTCTCCAGAGCTCTTGTCCATTGTTCTCAGCATAGAAGTGATTCCTGGTGTATATTTTTAATGTGACTTGTGAATGAATTTCATGTTCAAGTTAAATGTGGTAGAACAGAACCCATCTCATTCCCTAAAGTGGGGAAAATAATGATTTTGTAATAAGGCAACTTAGTCAACTTCTGAAATGACTTCCTTTTGTTTTCTGGAACCATAACCTGCCCATCTAACCAAGGAGTTAACCTCTTCATTTTAACTGTCAACTTTTGATTCTGTGACACTTTACTTACCCAGAAATGATAAATAATGGCAGCAAATAATGACTAAAGGAACCAAGATCATCACATGGCCTCAAGAAAAGAAAGATGATAACAGCATGTAACTACATAACAGTTATTTGTACAATGCATTTGGAGCCTGGCTCTTCCTTACTTCTACTGAAGATAATAAAAGAAGAAATGGGCTATAGGAAAGATGGATTCAGACCAGCTACCCTCTATCAGTCAATCAATCAAATAATCAAGAAGTTGTTATTAAGTGTCTACTAATTGTCATTTTGGAGCTAGGCACAGGGAATAAAATGTAAAAAGTAAAAAATGTCCCTTCCCTTTAGGGTACGTGGATTTACATGTATGTGTGAATATATATATATATATATGTATGTATATATATATATATACATACATATACACATATATACGAAATAGATACTAAGTAATTTGGTCTGAAGAGGCACTAGCTGCTGTTGAGGCATCACAAAAGGCCAGGAGGTGGTGCTGGAGCAAAGTCTTGAAGGAAATGTAGAAGTCTAAGAGATGGAGATGATATGGGAGGGATATCAGGCAAGGTAAACAGCCAGGGTAAACTTATAGAAGTGAAAAATGGAATGCCAGAGATGAAGCACTGTGTATGAAAAAACAATAAGAAGGCTATTTTGGCCAGGCTATAGTAGAGCGAAAGGGAATGGAAAGAAATGACCATGTTTTCAACCCAAATACATTGTCTCAAAGGGAAATTTTCAGTTAACATCATCATTTCACCTTTTTTACAGAATTTGTCATTTGTTTTTTTCATCTGGTAGATAAAAGTCCGGAGCTGGCAAAGGACAGGCAAGGGGAGTGGTAAAATGTGCCTTAACCATAAGATGAAAACCTATCAGCCTGTTAAATTTTGGGTAAAGATGTTCCTTAAGTCTAGGAAATGGACCAAGCAATATCTGTGTCTTTTTTAAAAATTACTACATTATTGTACTCCTATTCTCTTTTGACCTTTCTGTCACCTTTTTCCAGACATGATTTTAAATTAAAGATGCTTTTCTTCCTTTAGGCTCCCCTCTTCTCTTCTCAATAACTAGATTATTAGTACAATCTTATGAGTTCTGTTTAGGACAACGACCCTCTTGACTTGATTCTTGTCCTTTTGTGAAATCAGTTCCCTTGCCTGCCTCCAACTCTGAGCCTTCGAGGGTTGAGCTAATGAAAATAGTATAATTTGCTTTTTCATATTTGGAGTATGTTACCAAAAAGACTTTTGACATCCCTGTGTGAACTAAATGTGTCATGTTGGATCTCTGATTATGCCACTGAGAATTTAATGGAATTTTTTGAGTGGGTTTGAAATGTGTTGGAAACAATTTTTCCTCTCCACTTCCTAATTTTAATTATGAGTGCTTTGGACTGGGTAGGCATTGGCAAAAGTTAATGAAAGAAAATTAAACAATAAGTGCTTTAAAACATTTTGCCAGAAACTTTAAAACCACTTTATATATTTCAGATTTTTGATACTATGGTAAAGCAAAATGAATGAATTATCTTATCACAGAAAAGAAACACTGAGATATGAAAGAAGTCAATATCTTGGCTATCATCTTTCAGGTCTGAGAAATAGACTATAAGTATCCCATTCATATGGAAGGGATCTTCCTTTTGAGTACTATATAGTACATTATTCCAGGAATAATGGAAATCTCTACCCAAATATATCATTTTTTCAGAGGCAAATAGATGGTTACTCAGTCATATTTTTGAAACTATCATTCATTCTCTCCCAAGCATTGCCTAATTCTAGGATTGTTTGAGAATAAAGTGCATTTATCTACTGTTCTTCAATATACTGTGAAATGTGTAGTAGTATTATCATCCCCATTTTTAAAGCTGAGTGAGTTTCAATAACTTTTTAGGCCGTATAGGTAAGAAAAGGCAGAACTAGGACTACTAAAACTCAGATTTTCTGATTTGGCATCTAATATCTTCATACCACAACAAATTGCCTCTCTTCTCACAACATTCTGTGTTGGGTGTTGCGTGAATGTCATATGGTGGTTCATTTTCTCACATGAACATAGTTTTCTTAGACTCAAAACTAAACTCCCTGGATAAGGCCGTAATATTGAGGAAAAGAGGCATAGAAGCCCCGTTACCACTTTGGGCTTAGTTCCCTATACTGAAATCATATAAGTGTATTGAAATTCCGAACACTAATGGAAGAAACTATTTTTCATTGAAATGTACTACTTTATGACCTTTCCTAATCCCATTACTTTATAGGGATGTTTAATCTGGGATCCGTAGACCCTTCTCCATCACCCCAAAAGTTCCATTGATAGATTGCAGAGGATTTATGAACTTGAATGGCAAAACTCAACATCTTTGTTGTTTTTTGTTTTTGTTTTTGTTTTTTTAAAACCCTTAACTTCTGTGTATTGTCTCATAGGTGGAAGAGTGGTAAGGGTGGACAATGGGGATCAAGTGACTTGCCCAGGGTCACACAGCTGGGAAGTGTCTGAGGCCGGATTTGAACCTAGGACCTCCTGTCTCTAGGCCTGACTCTCAATCCACTGAACTACCCAGCTGCCCCAACATCTTTGTTTTTTTAAATAGTTTTTTCCAATTACATGTAAAAATAATAAGTAACATTCATTTTTAAAGATTTTTAAGTTCCAATTTCTCTCCCTTCCATCACTTAATCTTAATTGAGGGACTAAGTGGTTTGTATAGATTATACATGTGCTGTCATACAAATCACATTTCCATATTACTCATGTTGTGAAGGAAAACTCAGGAAAAAAAAACACAAGAAAAATAATGTTTTAAAAAGTATGCTTGGGGGGCAGCTAGGTGGCACAGTGGATTGAGAGCTAGGCCTAGAAATGGGAAGTCATGGTTTCAAATTTTGCTTCAGATACTTCCTAGCTGTATGACCTTGGGCAAGTCACTTAACCTCCATTGCCTAACTCTTATTGCTCTTATGCCTTGAAACAAATACACAGTATTGATTCTAAGATGGAAGGTAAGTGTTTGCATATATGCTTCAATCTGCACTCAAACTCCATCAGTTCTTTTTCTGCCAGTGGACAGCATTTTCCACCATGAGTCCTTTGGAATTGTCTTGGATCCTTGTATTTCTGAGAATAGCTAAGTCATTCTCCGCTGATCATTATACAATATTGCTGTTACTGTGTTCATTGTTTCCTACTTCTGCTTATTTCACTTTGCGTCAGTTCATGTAGGTCCTTCCAGGTTTTTCCCAAAAACCTTCTGCTCATTTCTTATAGCACCACAGTATTACATCACAATCATCACAAACCTGTTTGGCCAGTCCCCAATGGATCCTCTCCATTTCCAATTCTTTGTCACAAGAAGAGATACTATAAATATTTTCATACATTTTTCCTTCTCTAAAAAATCTTTTTTGGGATATAATCCCATTAGTGGTATTGCTGGGTCAAAAGGTATGCAGAGTTTTATAGCCCTTTGGGCATAGTTCCAAATTGCTCTCCAGAATGTCCAGCCCCCTTACTACCTGTGGGCTGAGTGTCCTGCTGCTGGCTTGCTGGGAAGGTTCTTCATAGGTGCCACAGATAGACAACAATCCATTTTCACTCCAGGAACATAGATTTTTCTGCCAGTCTTCTAAATTGTCTTAGACAAGAAAATTGTTTCACCTGGTCCTTTTGATGGTTCTGCCACTTGAGAATTAAAAACAAGGCATTATGTTAATTATTTGGAGGGAAATTTTGGAGAACTCCCTGCCTTTACTCCACTATCTTAACTCTGGCCCCAACATTTTTATTTTCAGTAACCTCTACTTATATTTTCTCAATTATTTTCTGCCTTAGAATCAATACTGTGTATTGGTTTCAAGGGAGTAGAGTGATAAAAGGTAGGCAATGGGAGATAAGTGACTTGCCCAGGGTCACACAACTAGGAAGTACCTGAGGCCAGATTCAAACCTGGGACCTCCTATCTCCAGGCTTGGCTCTCAATCTACTGAACCACCTACCTGCTTCCTTCAATTATGTTTTGAAAAATTATTCTCATAAGGGGTTCATAAGGCTTCATCAGAATACCAAAGTGTACATGACACAAAAAGTAACAACTCTAACCCAAACTCAAACTACTTTGTTTCCCTCCTCAAACTATATATTTATATTTATTTATTTGTATATATGTATCCCTCCTGTAGAATGTAAGCCCTTTGAAGGGCAAAAACTATTTTCTAGTTTGTCTTCGTATTCCCCCATCTAGTCTACAATATGTTGTGTATATTAGGCACTTAATTAATGCTCATTGACTTGGAAGCATACATAATTTGTGATTCATATAGAAAAAGGTCTGTCTTTTGTTTCACAGATCTCAAATTTTAAACTGCTTAAAGTCATCAGCAGACTTTACTGCCCTTTGGGGGAGAATGGAATTAAGGAAACCCATGCCTTCCATCTAGTGAGCTCATAATACAAAATGATAAATTATCATAGCTTTGCAGATGTAGAAATGGAAATACAGTGAGGTTAAGTGACTTCCCTGCAGAGCAAGTTAATGGAAGAGCCAGAAACAAAACACAAGTCTCTTCACTCCTTGTCAAGTTTTTGCTCTGCTTCCCAGAATTGCCTCAGAATTACTTTTGTTCTTGGATGTATAGGGTAGTCACCATCCAAGTTGCTCAGAACACTGGTGGATGAGGTAAAGGGTTTTAAGCAAAGGAAATTATTTTGACAACCTTTTCTGAGTACCTATTTCAAATGGAAGTTTTGTTCTTCACCACAGGATATACAAATAAGTAGGGCATGGTGAATGTATCCGAGAGGAGGACATTGTCCACTCTTGTAAATCTGTTCACTTTCCAAGTGAGCAGGCCTGGAGCCAGGGATCAACCTTGCCAAAACACCAGTTGAAAATCTCTGTTTTTCAATGTTTGAAGAATTTGAACTCAGTTTGCTTTACTTAACTGGGTGTTACACTCAAAAATGTTCCCTTCTTTGATGACAGAGACAGAATTCTGCCTAAGAGACTTAAACAATATGGTTTCTTCTTTCAGTTAAATTTTGGGGATGGCAAGTTATAGTATAATATTTAATAGTCATTATTGACATGTAAAAATGACACAACTTACCTGGTGGCCTTTGCTTTCTGAGGAATTTTTTTTTAACATTTTTCTGTCTACTTGTTTTCTCAGAATTTTGTATACAGCTTCTTGTATCACAGAAGGATAAAAATGTGGTCTATCGGAAGGGTTACTTTTTTCACTTTTCTAATGAAACCTTGCCAACAGATGGAGAAAGTTTCAGTATCACAGAATTTCTAGATTTTTCGAGTTCTAGAGATTTAGGATAAAGCCTACAGTTGGGGAGACCTGAGTTCAAATGTGTCTCAGGCACTTACAAGTTTTATAACCCTAGACAAGTCACTTAACTTCTGTGTGCCTCAAGTTCCTTAACTATAAAATGGGGATAATTAATAGTACCTACCTCACAGGGTTGTTGTAAGAATGAAATGAGAGAATGTTTGTTAAGCACTTAATAAAATACCTATCCCCAGCTGATAGTGGATTGAGTGCTCCCCTTCCATTACTTTATATTCATATTTTACATATTTTATATTTACTTATCTGGGTCAATGTTGTTTCTTCTAAAAGAATGTAGAGTTTTTCAGAACAAAGATTGGTCCTTTCTTTCTCCTCTCTATCCTGGCACATGGCAGAAAACAAATAAATGCTTCTTGAATGAATGGATGAATGGAGTTTTGGTATAAAACTATTAGGCCATGAAATATAATCAAGCTAATTTCATTAAAATTTCCAAATTAGAAAAAATAACTGCCATTTTGACTTTTTTGATCTTATGATTTATAGCTCAAAAGGGGATAGATTCATAGTCCTTCCAGGTCAGAGATTCAATTCCTCTCCTCTAGTCATCCTTGAATGATAACTAATTGATACAGGGGAAAAGATCCTAACAATTAGAGATATTGGAGTGCCCCCACAATTTTAGAGGCTTTCAAACAAAATAGAGATCAGCTTCTAATTAACCTGGAATTAATTCACAGAAAATTCTTCTTGTTCAAATTGGACTAAATCATCTCTGAGCTCCCTTTCAAACGTGAGATTCAGTGATTCCAGCCAATTCTTGAATTACCCCTTCTGTGGAATAAAATCTGAAATTAGAACATTTATAGGTTCCTACCTACTTTTCCAAACTTATATCTCATACTATTCTCCTTAAGTTTCTTTACTCCTCTGATGAATTAGTTACTCACCAATCCCTGAATCCATGCTAATTTTTATTGCCTCCATCTTCATATGCTTTATGCTCAGAATGTAATTTCTAACTTACTCTGTCTCCATTGGTTGAAATCCTACATATTCTTCCAAGTCCATCTTAATTATCATCTTTTCTATGAGTTTTTCCTGCATTTCTTCTTCCATTTACCCCCACACCCCAACCAAGGAAGTAATTGTTCATTTCTTAGAAGGGTAATTTCTTTGTCTTTTTATACTTTGTAGTCTTCCTGGAAACATGCATTCTCTTTTGTATTCTTATTGTATACATCCTAATGGATACCTAAAACCTCCTTGAACACAAGGACCATGTCTCATTTCTTTTTTGAATGGTGTGAAGGCTTGCTGGGTTTTAGGGTTGTTCATCTACATTTGATGTCTACCTGTCAACCAAATCTCACCAGTAACTCTAAGAAGCTGTAGCATGCCCAGTAGCCACAACTTGATAAAATGGTCTCCTTAGATGGGCTAAAACCAGATTAAGGATATCTGATAAGCCTCAAGCCTATCAGTGACTTAGGGAGTGTGTCCAAGCATGTGAAGATTGCCCCCAATGGGAATGGACAGATAAGAATAATTTGTTCCATCATTCATGAAAGTGGCTTAGAGCTTAGTCAGACATCAAGGTCATCTACTGCATCCCAGGTCATTGCTTTTTGTCTTGCCACTGGACCTTGATACCTGGGAGAATGAGGCTAATGATTTTGTGAAAATCTGTCTCATTTAAATCCAATTCATGAGTAAGTCAAGACATCATCAAAAACAAAGGATGAAAAACAACAATCTCCTAGTCCCTAGCACATAATTTGCACATGGTAGGTTGTCAATAAATATTTATTGAATTGAATACCACTTAGTTCCATGTCTCTAGTCCTGCCCTAATGTGCATTCAAGTCCTACATCTCCAAACAATAAACATTTCCATTTCGATGTTTATTAATAAAACTTCATTAAATTAAAATTTAAAAATTAATAAAAATTCCTTCCTAAATGGTATAATCACTTTCCCAGTCATCTGAGTGTGAAACCTTGGACTCATCTTTGATTCCTTTCTTGCTGTTTTTAACTCTCTGTTCAGTTGATCATTCTTTCAGAACATCTTGCTAATGCTGGCATATCAACTTTTATAATAATATCTCTTATGTCTGTTCTCTCATCATAGTTTAAAGCCTCATCACCCTTACCTGGTCCATTGCAATAAGTAGTGGCTGGTTGCAGTCTGACTGGTCTCCAATCCCTGAATCCATCCACAACATAGCAGCTAAAGTTATTTTCCCAAGGCTCAGATCTGAGATTCCCATCACTCAACTCTTCTAGTAAATTCCAAGTGGCTCTCTATTGACTATAGCATAAAATATTATTTCATCTTCATCCTTTTCAAATATCTATTTTTGTATAAATTTTGTAGTATACATAATGATAAGTATTAAAGAACAACATATAACTCATAAATAAGTAAATGTGCACCTCATTGGGGTAAGTGGTGGGAAGACTTGAATTTTGGCAATTAAATCCAGTCAAATCCATTGTTAGTTCTAATAAATTCTTACTATATGGCAAAGTAGGCATATCTCCTTGTAAAACTGAATGTTTAGATATTAATCTATGAGAGGAGAGATACATAGCAGTCTCCATATTTAAAGAAAGTGTGTATTTCTTGTTTACATTCCATTTTAGGGCTTAGGGGAAATCACAGCATGTCAAAACTATTAAAGATTAACTTACTGGAGCAGAGCTGGAATTTACATGTTCTCTGTCTAAAAAAAAATGAATCCCTTCACATAACTATAGAAACCTGAATCCAAATCATGAGTTAAATCATATTAGCACATGTGACTCTGACTGGAAAGAGCATTTCACTAGCCGTCATAATTTTTTGATCATTTCTATAAAGCTCCACCTAATAATGTCATAACCTCCCTGAAAGTCTATAGGGGAAAGATGCTTAAAACTGAAGTTGTGTTTTCTTCATTTAAATAATAATAGCTATTTTAACTAAGTAGAAGGGCCTATTTTTTCCGACCACAACACAAATTTATGATTCTTGCATGCCCTACAATTTACTGTCCAAAAGTATTCCCTATTACTCTTTCTTAATTGTGAAATATATCACTCATTGAGTAAAAAACTTATTTTCTCTATGACCCTCTTCTCACTCATAACAGGGACTACTTGGGAGGCCACTATGTCAAAATTTCAAACAAATAGAAGCTAATATATTTTAATTTTTCACAAGTACAGTAAATGTTGGAAAGTAGTGGCTTTATTAAGTAATCAATCAACTATAACTACAAGAAGAATGATTATAATGATAACTGACATTTACATAGTTCTTTAAAACTTATAAAGTGCTTTACATTAATTATATTATGTAAGCATCTCTACAACTTTGGGCGGCTTGAGCGATTACATTTTCCCTTTTTTTTTCTCTTACATTTCTTTTTCAATTACATGCAGTAACAATTTTTAGCATGTGTTTTCTGAAACTTTGAGATCTAAATTATTTCCCTCCTTTTTTCTCTGCCCTCCCCCAAGATGGCAAGCAACTTGTTCTAGGCTATACATGTAAAAAAACATTTGTACATTATTCATGTTATAAGAGAAATAAAAAATTATTTGTCTGGACCTGGATATCATTTTTCATTGTAAGTTCTTCAAAATTGTTTTGGGTCATTGTATTGCTGAGAATAGCTGTCTTTCCTAGTTGATCATTATGTAGTATTGCTGTTATTATGTACAGTGTTCTCCTGGTTCTACTCACTTCATTTACATCAGTTCATATAAGTCTTTCCAGGTTTTTTTGAAATCCTCCCCACTCATCATTTCTTATGGCACAATAGTATTCCACTACAATCATATTTCACAATTTGTCCTGCCATTTACTAATTGATAGATACTCGAGGAATTATTGCCCTCTTTTTTACAGATGAGGAAAAGAAGGCTCAGAAAGAGTTCAGTAGTTTATTCATGTTCATACAACTAGCACGTGTCAGAAGTAAGATTTTAAAACCAGATTTTCCTGGCTGCAGGTCTAGTGATATATCCTCTATGCCATGAAAAGTATAAATAAAAAGGATATCATAATATCTGATCCGACTTGTCTGCATGTAAGAATTTCCTACAGCAACTTTAGTGATTGCCACGTGTATTACATCACTGACTTTAAGAACAACATTCTCTGAATTACAGATTATAGTATTTACTAATGTTGAAAAAGATATTGAGCAAGATGTTTAAAATAGATAATTCTTGCATTTCTTTCTCCACACTCATTCTTGTTTCCAGGAAAGCTTTGACAATAGTTGAGAATATGAATATTGGTGAAAAATGCAATCAGAATAAAAACAATATCAGTGACATTGTTGGGTGTGTCGAAACCAACCCAGTCCAATGATTTTACATATTGCAGTTAGCTCTAAGTACCATTCAAGTTCTTGTTCCATGGTGACTTATTCTCTGTGACTAGAAATTGCAAGAAGGTCACCATAAGGAATTACCCTGACCTAGCTTTATTGATCTGGCTAACATTGTCTTGAAGCATATAAAACCTACTGTCTGAATTAGGTTCCACAGTCTAGAACACTACTGGAAATATGTTGCACATTGTCTGTGGCAACTCTCTGGCTTTGGCTGCTCTCTTAGTAACTGTTTTTTCTCTTGTGTCACTGTTTTAAAAGTCCATGGAGGGGTACTGCCCTCGGCTTGAGGCTCCACTTACAATGGGCGGTAGTTCTCGGTCACTTATTTTCCTTACCCATACAACAGAATTCACTTAAAGAATAAAAAACAGAAATTTAATATTACACAATATTGTAAGAATTTGTAAGAGGCATCTGCTTCCTCCTCAATTCTAAATCAGAGGCAAAGTGTTTTGGAAGAATGGAAACTTTATTTGAAATAGTAGCAGACCAGACTGATGACTGAATGATCTTTGTTTTATTATGAAGTCAGTATCCACTAGGGAGCTGGCTCCCTGAAGGAGTTTAAACAACAAATTACCACCAAAATGGAAGAATAGCCTGAATGTGGTTTAATATCAGAGTCATTATGGTCAGAAGAACTCTGTCTTGCATAAACCTTTTGATTCTTGGGATAGTAGAAAAGGTTCCATATTTCAAGAAATAAGACCCTGAGATAATGAGATAGGTACAATGGGGAAAGTGCTGAACTTGCAATCAGGAAGACCTGAATTGAAATTCTACCTCAGATATATCCTAGTGATTTGACCTGAAACCAGTCACTTATTATCTTTACTCTTCAGTTAATTCATCTGTAAAATAAGGAGGTTCCCATATAAGTTCCATTCTTCCTCTTCTAATGATCACTCTGCCATTAATTGTTGTGTAATTATTAAATCACCATATTTATAAGATTAAGTCTCTTCATTTGTAAATTGTCAAGATTTTGCTAGATAGCTTAAAAGGTTCCTTTCAAATCCAACAGTATACATATCATTATATAGACTCCATTATAATAAATGTACCCTGTGATCCAAGACATTCATATATGTCTTGTCTCCTCAACATGATTATATGTTTTATCAGGGTAAAGGATCACATCATATTTTCTCTCTGCAACTAGGTCTTAATTAGTGTGAATAATGAATCCTATGAAGTGGTCACCTCTATTCAAAGTGATAATTATGTAAAAGATAGTAATTATTTCCAGTCCAATGGAAACATGTAGTGTGAATTCAAATAATGTGAGGAACTCACTGGATTCCTTATCTGCATTCATCTGGACCTCATTATAGTCCTATAATATACAATATGTACTCATTAAATATTTGTTTAATTAAACTGAAATATGAAGTAATTGAAATTTTCATGGTGTGGAAAAAAACCAGTTCACATGTGATGAGCAGCAAATTATAGTGTGAAGACAGGGCAACTGGACTTTTAGAAAGGAAGACTGGGTTCAAATCCCCCATCAGATTTTACTAACTGTGTGACCTTGACCAAAACACTTAACCTTTTGGGACCTCGGTTTCTTCATCTGTAAAATATTGAATTCATTTCAATGGACTGAAAAATCAATTCCAAGTCTAAATCTATAGTGCTATGATCAAATTGATAGAAAGAAAGAGATGGATGCAGTGTTGTAACATTTAACAATGTAACTAAAGTAATAGATAGGTTAGTATAGTGAACTAAAAGTTGGATTTGTGATTGGGAAGACCCAAGTTTGAAATACTACCTGGTAGTGTATAGCCTTGTATATAGCACTTATTCTCTAAGCTTATGTTTTTTCATCTATGAAGGGAAAAATTATATTTGTACTATTGGTGAGACTTTAAAGAACATAATGAATATAAATCATTTTGTAAAAGAGACATGTAAATGGCAATCATTAATGTTGTATTAGAGAAAATTAATGATGTGCTGATGATTTCCCATCCAGCAGAAGTTTTAAAGTTTTCCATTAAGTGACTTTGTTGGAATAACTAGGCACAATTCTCTAGTTCAGCTTGCTAACCTTAAAATAGGCTTGATGAGCTCATAATTCTTTCCTGTATCTATTTTTTATTAGATTCAATGATTTTATGCTTTTGATCAGTTTTGTGTTTTTGTTTGTTTTTGTCATCAGCATGCCTAACATTTTTCACTCAATTTTACTTTGACCCCAGGAATATCTAAGCCATGAAATTCTGAGAGATCTTGCTAGTCTCTTCTTTCTACTTTTCTGTGCTTTAATGGGAAAAGAAAAATTTGAGTTTTGAAATGCAAGATTCAATGATGGATACTAAAGCAGGACACATAAATCAAAGGATGACAGATGAATCAATACACAATCCAAGGAAGGGTGACAGAGCAGAGTACTTAGCTAGTTCCTATGTAAAAAAGTGAAATGAATTACAACCTTAGAGGCAGGAAAATGGCAAACATCTGCTTTAAGTAATTATACCATTTTATCCTGTGTAATGTTTTCTTAGCCAATATCTTGGTACGACAATGTTATTAATACAACATAACCAAATATTCCATGCTGTGAAACCCCAGGAAAATGTATGTGGTTGACTTTGATCCAAGCTTTTAGATCTCAAGCTCTAGCAAAAAGAATTTTTGTCATAAGTATTTTGAGTTAATTGATAGAAAAAAGTAAAGAAAATCCTAAAATCATCAGTGAGAAATAAAGGAAGGGCTAATCCAGAGCCCATCAAAGTGGGTGGGCAAGAGGCCATTCCCTCCAAGGACATGCACCATCTTGGATCTTCAGGGCACCATCAATCTGGAGCCAACCACAGCCCAAATACATGGGTTTGGAGGAATCAAGGTAGCTGCATCTTTTGGATTCTCTACACGACTACCTAGGCTTATGGCTTTTTCTGTGGACAGACTGAAGAGAATAAATCAAGATGTGCAAATTAGAAAAAGTTCCATTCATCTAGGGTACTGAGATGTCACTGGTGCTCAGCATCCGTGTCATAGAAAAATATTTAGACCTTGGATAAAAATAACCTTGGACTGATGGTGTTCTCAGTGGCCAACCCCTCCACCCCCGCCCCAGTGAATTATTGCTCTAAACAGGATCAGGTATGAGATGAGGATGTAAGGCCATGTGAGCTAAATGGTAGGAATGGATTCTCCCGGCTTCTTGGTGGATATCTTAAGCCTGGGGGCTATTGGGCATCCCTTGGATCTTTTCCCAATCATTATATTATTTATTGGATTGTGAAAATGTCATTCCTATGTAACTCATTGGTCCCCTATGACTAATGTCTAATGAATATCTATGGGAACCAATTTATGATGCTAAGTAGGCTATCCCTATGTAGCCATTGATTGCTGGGATGCAATGATGACTCTATAGGTGTTGTGTATCATTAATGGGCTTATTTAGACCGAGGAAAAGAGATCCAGCAGAGCCATGAGCAAATAGGCCATAGAGTAATGGCTTGCCAGCTGATTATATGTCAATTTAGTGAGAAAAGCACAGTGGATATAGATATAAACATAAATACAGGCATAATTGTAGATATAGACCAAGTCTGACTGTAAATGTGAGAAGCACTATACTTTCAAAGCTTGAAACTGCACTAAGACTTTTGGGATACCTTATGTATACATATACGAAACACAAACACATTCCCTCTTCATAAATTACTACGTAAATAACAAGAGCTAGAATTTATATGTTTATGTTTACAAAGAACTTTACATCTCTTATTTAATTTTCATGAAATCCCTTCAAAGAAGGTGTTATTTTTATCCCCTTTTTACAGCTTAGGAAAATAATGCTGGAAGAGGTTAAGTTTTCCAGAGTTGTAGAACTAGATAATTGTCTTATCTTCCTGGTTTCAAGTATAATGTATAAGTATAATAATCCACTCTATCTCTACATGCCTCCTCATGGCTGGATATACTTATGTGGAAACAGACAACTGTGTCCTGGTCAAGTCTGAAGAAATACTTGGGAATTATTCAAGGCTACTAAAACTTTAAGCTAGGTGACTCAGTGGATATCAAGCCAGGTTTAGAGATAGGAGGTTTGGGGCTCAAATGTGACCTCAGACACTTCCTAGCTGTCTTGAAACCAATATAGAGTATTGCTTCCAAGACAGAATGTAAGAATGTAAAAAAATAAAAGAAAAACTATTAACCTTAACTTAAGCTATATAAATCCTTGTAAAAAAGATATAGTTCCACTACCTTTTCCTACCTTTCAAACATCAAAACAAAGTTTTCAAAACAATATTTTATAAGAGCTAATTCTAAATTCTGTTTAAGCTCAAAGGAGAAGTAAATGAACATTTACTTTATATGTCTTTTTTCAGAGTATGTTGCCATAGTTAAGTAACCCTAAATCCCTAAATAATTCTCCATATTTGGATAAGGTCAGCTTATAGATAGCCCTTTCTGTGGGTAGGTATGTATGTGAAATAACCCATTTGCATAAATATATGGAGCTTCTATAAATCTTAAGAATGGAGACTGACTCCTCTCTCTCTCTCTCTCTCTCTCTCTCTCTCTCTCTCTCTCTCTCTCTCTCTGTCTCTCTCTCTGTCTCTCTCTCTGTCTCTGTCACTGTCTGTTGCTGTCTGTCTCTGTCTGTCTTTCCCTCTTTCCCTTTCTCCCTCCAGATAGCTAGATAGATACACACACAAGGTATACCTCTATAGCAGAACTTCCCCAACAACATTTCAAGACGATTTTCCAACTCATTGAAAATAAAAAAAGGAATCATTGAATGGAGGACCATCAAGGTGGAGAATTGGGCATCTTCAAAGGAAAATTAAACTTCTTGGAATGGAATATTTTTCAGCTAGCTTCTTGAGAAGTTGATTTAATTAGTTATATTAGCTTGATGTGACCAAATATTCATTATGCATAATTCTTCACATATAGATTTTGTGAAAAAAGTTTTTAATACTTAAAATAAAACCTATGTTTAAAAATAAGCAGCACTTAAATATCACTGCCTTTTGAAGAGTTACTGTTAAAGATATATTTGCTTCTCTGGTGAAAGCCGTATTATCTTCTGTTGGTAAATATAGCAGTAATCTATTTACAGTAAAGAGTACACAGCTAAATTTTACAAATTCTAACATGCTAATCCATCAAATTCTAAATCTGAATCACCTCTATTATCCACCAGAGGGCACAAATTCTCCATTGATTGGCATCTTGGCACTGAATCACACTTAAATGATTCTGCATAAGCAATACACAACCAGTTCTAGTGGCAAATGTTTACAATGGTTTTTGAGAGTATCACTTTACTTCGACAAAAGAGC
The DNA here is from genome assembly GCF_016433145.1 of Gracilinanus agilis. NCBI lineage: Eukaryota > Metazoa > Chordata > Mammalia > Didelphimorphia > Didelphidae > Gracilinanus > Gracilinanus agilis. The sequence goes on along the minus strand of NC_058133.1, from coordinate 431,111,700 downwards.
AAATAACCAAACTTTATGAATTTTAATATAGTTTTACACTAGAGGCCATGACAAACTTCTTCAAATGTTGAAGGTCGAGGAATCCTCAGGGATTTATCAGGAGTACATTAAGTACTTTGATTTAATTTCAGAAAATGAACTTCTATCTTTGGATCTTGAGTTACCATTATTAATGCAAATAGTAGGATAATAATATTTTCTTATTTTATTCTATTTTTCTATCTGATAATTTTATTTAAATCTTTGCTTTTATAAAATTCAGCCCAACCTCAGTGCCAGGCTTCCTTCTTCATTTTCCTCTATTCAGTGATTACTTTTTCATCATCAGTGAGGTACAGAATGATGAACTAACAGATTATGCTATGAAATAAACATCTGTTTTTTTGCTCAAACATAAATTAATCATCTTCAAGAGACAGCAGCTATCATGGTAGATATTGATTCTCCAATTCATAGCTATAATTTGAACATTTGTATGTGATTCTGTTTTCAAAATGTTTCTGTCATGCTTGACTCATTTTGTTTTCAATTAAATGTTTAGCCAGAAGGGGGATGAAAAATGACTGTTCTTGCAAACTTATCAGCAAGTTTATCATCTACTGATTTTGGGGGGAAATTATGTTCAACTTCTCTGTAGAGGAATGACAACAGTCAGTTTTCCATGTAATGGGAGAAATAAAATCTACTATTGACAACTAGTTTCTAGATAACCAGAATTAAAATAGGCATATTGTAGGCAACAATTTTAAGATATCCTGAGAAAAAGGAAAAGGAATATAACTTTATTCCAAGGTTATTTAACATAAAAAATAAATCAAAGACAAGAAAGAACACCCAAGTAGTTACTGAAGAGCTGAGGTGGCCTAATGTCTATGGGGTCTCAGACCTTCCCACCCAGTAAACTCACAATGTTCTCTATTAAGATTTTGTCTGCCTACATGTATTTTTTAATTTTGTTGTTCTTTGAGAAAATATCACCTCTTCTAAGAAAGAGACAGAATCTAGTTCTTTTTGTTGTGGTAGCATTAGGTATTGTCTATTTTTGATAATTAATGAAAATTTATATCCTCTTCTTACCAATTCACTTCTCCCCACATTGGATATTCTTAGCTTAAATTTCTCTCTTTGAAGGAAGATTTGGATTTGGAGGGAGAGAGAGACAGAGACAGAGACAGAGACAGACAGACAGACAGACAGACAGACAGAGACAGACAGAGACAGACAGACAGAGACAGACAGAGAGAAAGAGACAGAGAGAACACAAGGAAGGACATTCTAACTTGATGAACATCTTATCTTGGGGGCCAAGGCATGGAGACAGGATGTGGAATGTCACATGCAATAAATAGCCAGTAGGCCAGTTTGGTTGGAACAGAGAATGAATCTAGTAAAACGGTATACAAATAAGCCTAGGAAGGACAGCTGAAGAAGAATTGTGAAAGACTTTAAAAGCCAAACAAAAGTGTTTTATTTTATTCTAGATTGCATATAAAAGTGGAGCCAGACTGGAAATTTATCTTGTCTCAGAAGTGCTATATTCTAAATGTCACTATTGTAACTCTTTCTAGTCTGAATCAGCTACCTTCTTTGTTTTAACATGAAATGCTTTGAACTGCCATAGGAAACTCAGAAGTAGAGGGACTTTCTTAAGCTTAAATATTCAGCAGCCTTGACCCAGATTATTGTTGCTTTGTTGGTATTTCAGTCATCCAACTTTTTGAACCTCATTTGGTGTATTCTTGGCAAAAAAAAAAACACCACTAGAGTGGTTTGCTATTTCCTTCTCTAGCTCATTTTGCAGATGAGGAAACTAAGGCAAATAGGGTTAAGTGACTTGCCCAGGGTCACAGAGCTAATAAATGTCTGAGTTCAGTTTGAACTCAGGAAGATGAGTCTTCTTGGCTCCAAGTCAGTCCCTCTCTCTGCTGACCCACTTAGCTACCAAGATTATTACTATGAAGTTAAAGAAACTCTCATTAGGGTCATATTTGAGGCTGTCTATTGAAAGCCAGGTGCTTATTGATGAGTTACATAAGCTTTCTATTACTCTGAAATATAAACTCCTTCAGAGCAGGGAATATTTTGGTTTTAACATTATGTGTCTTGTATCTCATTGAGTCTCTGAGCCTAGAGGACATCAGATGCTAGACTGTTAACCAACATAGATTGTTAGACCTGGAAATGACCTTAAAGACTCCCTATTTCAGCTCCCTCATTTCATAGATGAGGATAAAACTGGATCCACAAAGATTGTGAATGGTTCAAAAACAATCAACTATTTAGTAAAAGAGCTGGGACTAGATCTCAAGTCTCTCAGGGTTACGTTTAAACCTATTAATATATGGCTAAATCAAGGACTTATCATTCAAGTCATAGAAAAATTTATGCTTCCCAATATGACAGCCTCTTAACTATTAGTCCTAGGGAAGATGAGGAAGAGGAGGAGAACCACTTATCTGATACCTATAATATTTCTCTCATTAAAGTCTCATATAGAAGATATCATCATAACAATAGCAATGATGATAATAATAGTTAGCATTTTGCAGCTTTAAGGACTGCAAAACAGTTTGCTAATATTATCTCATATGATCCTCATAAGAATCCTGGAAGGTAGATGTTATTATTATCCTCATTTTACAGTTGAAAAAACTGAGGTTGATAGAGACTTGTCCAGGATCACATGAATAACATTTTTGTCAATCTCTGCACTCAGGTTTTCCTAATTCCAATTCCAGTGGACCTCTGCCTTTACCACCTAAATGGCCACTGTACCACCTATCTGGCTCAATAATAATAGTTAGCATTTATAGAGTTCTTTAAGGTTTGTAAAACACTTTACCAAAAGTAGCTAATTTGAACCTTATAGCAACCTTGGATGGATTTGAACTCATATCTCCCTATGTCTTTTTTTCCCCGTGGTTTTTCCATGTTTTGTTTTCCTTTATTCACAGCTACCAAGCTTCCTTTAAATATAACAAACAAATAAAACCCCATATAAATAATAAAGAAAAAATTATGTGGTATTTTATTGGATACTGTGTGTTTCATTCCATGTAATTTGATTTTCATAAAAAGGTCTATAAAGAAGGTATCCATAATTCCTGTTTAGCAGTTTAGGAGACTGAGTCTCAGAGATTTATAAATCTCTAACTTGCCCAATATTATATAGAAAGCAAATGATGGAGGACTTACATATTATTCATTCTGACCTATCTCAATTTTACCTAAAACTGTCTTTTTAAAAAAAAAAGCATTTCTTCTTATCCTAAATGCAGTGTTCCTTTCGTTTCAGCACTGAAGGTGAGATATAAAACAGGGCTAGTCCTTAAAGAAATAAAATAGGGCTAGTCCTTAAAGGGAACAGTATCTTCACACACACACACACACACACACACACTTTTTTAAGCCTTAAATATAAATCAGGCAGGCAGAAATGTCCAGAAATAAAGTAAAAAACTGAAAGAAATAAAAATGATACCAATCAATTCTCCAGTTTCTTGAACAGGACAAAGCCCTGAAAATCAGCAGTGTTGAAGATGATGTTGCCAGATGTATCATGTGGTGATACCAATGGGGTAATTCTTTCATCATCAAAAGGATCACATAATGTTGTTGTTAGTAGGAAAAGTCTTGGAAAACCTGCCAGTATCATATGATATGATTCATGTCTTTTTCTGAAAAAGACTCATGTTTATGGCCTAAATTGATAATGAATACTGTCTGTCCTGGCCTCTGAAAAAATACAGAAGCTGAAAAAGTGAATTCATCTCTTTATACAATATTTAGCAATCAATCATTTTGGTCCATCAGATCAACAAATGAGCAAAGCTAGCTATTGAATAATCCCAGTGTTATGTCCAAGAGCACACATGTTACACTGCTAACTATTGTATATTAATGTAATATCACAATTAAAAGAAAAAAGGAGGATCATTTACAAATATAGTGTCTTACCAGTTTGTACACATTTAACTCAGAGCCATAACCCAGGAGCATCTGGGAATATTACTACATTTGGATATCTGGCTGGAACTCATCAGTAGCTTCTCTCCTCCAAATGGCTTATGGAATTCTGAAAGAGATACTTAGCACCAGTCTGGAAGAACTGGGACCACAAAATTCAGGAAAAGTAAATAAATAATTTGAATCCTCAAATATACCTAGGGCTTCATTGCTTTTAATGAATGGAGAGGGGGAAGCTCTATCTAGCATCATTCAGTGTTCTTATCTTCCTTCTTAGTGTTTGTGATGAGCTACATTTCATATTCAGAAAAGAAAGAAGGTGAAGGAAGGAAACAGACAAAGAAAGAAGAGCCTAATTCTCCTTGAAAAATAAAACATCTCACAGTTATTTATCCATCTAGCTGACCCCAGATCATGCTTCTTCAGATTTCATCCAGCTATCCAACCAATGAATCTTATCATTTACTGTCTCTGTCTCCCTTCTACTAACCTAGAACAGTTTTCTCCAGACCAGAATTCCTGAAACCATTGCTTGTCTTTCACTGAAAAAAGTTAATCTGTTGTATAATTCTACTCTATGTTTAAGCTCTTGTGATGAGTAGAACAGAAATCTCCTAAACCAGCCCCCAGATCATGCTTATATCCCATCAAACTATTCACCCTGGGAATCATACAATTTGACCTTTCTGTAGTTGGTACTCCTTTTCCTTCTTCTAATTTCTACCTTTTGTCTTGGGAAAAATAATCACAACAGCACTACCATTGCTTCTAAAAAGAGTGTGAAACTAAAGTTGTCTATGCCCCCTCTCACTACCTCTGTAACTTCTAAAAGAAAAATCTCCCTTCCTTGAACACCATTCACTGGTATATGTTATCTCTCCTTGTTATAATCAAAGCTTCCTAGAGACAGAAGGGAGGATCGGTGGAATAGACTTGGGGTAAGTGACATCAGCAAGACTGTCTATGATAAACCCAAAGAGCCCAACTTTTGGGACAAAAATCCACTATTTGATAAAAACTGCTGGGAAAATTAGGTTTAGATTAACATCTCACATCCTACACCAAGATAAATTCAGAATGGGTGAATGACTTGAATATAAAGAAGGAAACTATAAGAAAATTAGGTGCACATAGAATAGTATACCTGTCAGATCTATGGGAAAGGGAAAATTTTAAAACCAAGCAAGAGTTAGAAAAAATTAAAAAATGTAAAATAAATAATTTTGATTATATTAAATTAAAAAGTTTTTGTACAAACAAAAACAATGCAACCAAAATCAGAAGGGAAACAACAAACTGGGAAAAAATCTTTATAACAAAAAATTCTGACAGAGGTCTAATTAGTCATATATACAAGGAGCTAAATCAATTGTATAAAAAATCAAGCCATTCCCCAATTGATAAATGGGCAAAGGACATGAATAGGCAATTTTCAGATAAAGAAATCAAAACTATCAATATGCACATGAGAAAGTGTTTTAAATCTCTAATAATTAGAGAAATGCAAATCAAAACAACTCTGAGGTATCACCTCACACCTGGCAGATTGGCTAAAATGATAGGAGAGAGTAATGAATGTTGGAGGGGATGTGGCCAAATTGGGACATTAATGCATTGCTGGTGGAGTTGTGAACTGATCCAACCATTCTGGATGGCAATTTGGAACTATGCCCAAAGAGCAATAAAAGACTGCCTACCCTTTGATCCAGCGACACATTGCTGGGCTTGTACCCCAAAGAGATCATAAACAGACTTGTACAAAAATATTTATATCTGCACTCTTTGTGGTGGCAAAAAACTGGAAAACGAGGGTATGCCCTTCAATTGGGGAATGGCTGAACAAATTGTGGTATATGCTGGTGATGGAATACTACTGTGCTCAAAGGAATAATAAACTGGAGGAATTCCATGTGCACTGGAAAGACCTCCGGGAATTAATGCAGAGTGAAAGGAGCAGAGCCAGAAGAACATTGTACACAGAGACTGATACACTCTGGTAAAATAGAATGTAATGGACATCTGCACTAGCAGCAATGCAATGACCCAGGACAATTCTGAGGGACTTATAGAAAGGAACACTACCCACATTCAGAGGAAGAACTACAGGAGTGGAAACACAGAAGAAAAACAACTGCTTGAACACATGGGCGGATGCAGACATGGTTGGGGATGTGACACTAAACAACCACACAAATGCAACTATCAATAATATGTAAATAAGTCTTGATTGATCACACATGTTAAAACCAGTGGAAATGCACATTGGATATGGGGGGAGTAAAAGGGGGTGAAGGGGAAAGTAAAAACAAGAATCATGTAACCATAGAAAATCTTTCTAAAAAAATAAAATATTAAGAATCATTGTAAAAAAAAAAGAATCTAAGCTTCCTGATGGCAGGTGCTGCTTTGCTTTTGTATTTGTATTCCCAGTACCTTCCATGATGAATGACACAAAGTTGGTACTTTATGAAAGACTTTTTCACTAATTCATTGAAAACATGTAGCATATGTACACTTGAATGTGCCTCATAACTATTTGAGACCTCTAAAATTCCTGTATTTGTCTTGGAACCAAGAAAGAATACTTGCTTTCCAATTAGATGTTTATAATATGTAAGAACAGAAGAATGATGTTGAAATAGCTTGTAATGAACATCCTGCAGTTTTCTTCACCTAATACATTAGATGTTCAGAATATATTACAACTAGGGCTCAATTAGGGCAAATAAAGAATCCTCTTAAGTGGACACACTATTCAAATTTGAACTGTAGATTTCCATTGGTCTTGAATCAATTACCATAATTTACATGATTATGACTTCAAATAGTGTGAATTCAAATACATACAGCCATTCAAGCAGACCCTTTATTCACACTAATCAGGTTTGAATTATGAATGTGCCAGGGTATAAAATTACAGATACATTGGAAGGAATAAATATAAAAATATTTGAAGAAAACAATAGTCCTTAAAAATAGGAAGCTATTTCAGAACTAGTATGGAATGTAGGTCAAAGATCTTTCAAAAAATTTCACTCATACTTATATAATCCCATATCAGAAAAAGAAATTGAACAAGCCATCAATGAATTCCCTAAAGAAAAAAATCCCCAAGGCCAGATGGATTTACAAGTGAATTCTATCAAACATTTAAAGAACAATGAATCTCAATACTATGTAAATCATTTGGGAAAATAGGCAGAGAAGAAATTCTACTAAATTCTTTTTCTGACACAAATATGGCACTATTACTTAAACCAGGAAAACAAAAAACAGAGAAGGAAAATTATAGGCCAATTTCATTAATAAACACATATGTAAATTTCTAAAATAAAATACCAGCAAGAAATCCAGAGCAATGTAACACAAAGACCATTCACTACAAGTAGGTATATTAGGAATGTATGACTGGTTTATTAGGAAAATTATCAGCATAATTGACCCTGTCATTAACCAAACTAGCAGAAATCACATCATTATTTCAATAGATGCAGAAAAAGCCTTTGACAAAATACATCCATTGCTATTAAAAACACCAGAAAGCATAGGGATAAGGGGTCATTCCTTAAAATGATAAATAATATCTACCTAAAATTATTAGCAAAAGAAACTTTCCCAGTAAGATTAGGGATGAAGCAAGGATTCCCATTATCACTATTATTTAAATTGTAGGAGGCAGCTGGGTAGCTCAGTGGATTGAGAGGCCTAGAGAGGGGAGGTCCTAGGTTCAAATCTGGCCTCAGACACTTCCTAGCTATGTGACCCTGGGCAAGTCACTGGACCCCCATTGCCTACACTTACCACTCTTCTGCCTTGGAGCCAATACACAGTATTGACTCCAAAGCAGAAGGTAAGGGTTTAACAAATTTTATTTTTAATTTAAAATTGTACCAGAAATGCTAGCTTTAACAATAAGAAAAGAAAAAGAATATGAAGGAATTAAAGCGGGCAAAGAGGAAACTAAACTATCATTCTTTGCAGGTGATATTATGGTATACTTAGAGAGTCCTAGAGAATCAACTAAAAATCTGTTGAAATAATTAAGAACTTTAGTAAACTTTCAGGATACAAAATAAATCCACACAAATCATTTGCATTTCTATATATTACTAAGGAAGTTTCAGCAACAAGAGATAGAAAAAGAAATTCCATTAAAAAAAACTCCAGACAATATAAAATACCTGGGAATCTACTTGCCTAGGTAAACAGAAATTATATGAACACAATTATAAAACACTTTTCACACAAATAAAGTAAGATCTAAACAAGTGGAAAAAATATTAATTGCTTATAGGCAGGCTGAGCTAATATAATAAAAATGATAATTCTACCTAAATTAATTTACTTATTCAGTGTCAAGCTAATCAAACTACCAAAAATTATTTTATAAAACTAGTAAAAATAATAAAGAATCCTTTGATCATTTTAAAATGAGGAATGATTTGTATTATACATTTGACTTAGTTATCTATAAATTTGAGAAATAAGACCTTTATCACAGAAAATATATATAAATCATTTCCCCAATTTGTTGTTTCCCTTCTAATCTTGATTATATTGGTTTCTGTTTGTACAAAATATTTTTAATTTCATATAATCAAAACGATCCATTTTATATCTTAAAATGCTCTCTATCTCTTGTTTGGCCATAAATTCTTCCCTTCTCAATAGATCTACCAGGTAAACTATTCTATGTTCCCCTAATTTATTTATGGTATCCTTCTTTATATCTAAATCATATATGCATTTTGACTTTATCTTTGGTATAGTGTGTAAGATATTGGTTCATAACTAGTTTCTGACATACTGTTTTTTTTAGTTTTCATTAAATAGTATATAATAAAAATGTTTTTCAAACTGTACTATAAAGCAATATTCATCAAAATAATCTTGTAGCGGCTAAGAAATAGAATGGTAGACAAATGGAACAGATTAGATATACAATATACAAGGGCAAATGACCTTAGCCACCTAGAATTTGATAAACCCAGACATCAACTTCTGGAATAAGAACTACAATCACCAAGACAAAAGAGCCATCTCTTCCTTCTTCCATATACTTCTTAGATATAGGTTGTATTATGATTTCATTACATACAAACAGAAAGAGAGACAGAAGGACAGACAGACACAGACAGAGAGACAGAGGAAAGGTGGAAAGCAAATATCACCTCAAAGTAATTTGATGAAAGCCTCAGAACCAGCCTCAGAAGGGTGAGGGGTAAGGTGAGCTCATGGACCATGGACAAATCAATTAATTTCATTGAGCCCTTATTTCCTTATCTCTAAAATGATGGTAAGAGTTATTATTGTTCCTATCTCACAGAACTGCTTTGAGATTCAAATGAAATAATGTATGGAAAATACTCTGCAAAACTTAAAGGGCATTAAAAGTATAATTATTTCTGAAAATGATAGAATTATCAATAGATAAGGTAAAATGTTTAGATCTAAATTAAATAATAAATATTATAATTTTGATTCCATTTAATGGTTCAGATTTAATTCAGTTCTCTTCTTTACCCTAGCAACGATAAAAACCAGCTGTTGTGTTACATTTTCCTAGAAACACTGGCTTCTGACCAATATCACCTTAGGAAATAGTAACATGTTCTACAATCAGCTCTGTGGCAGTTGGCTTGCTTCAAACCACAAGATATTCTTATTTTTAGGAATTATATTAATTATTTATCCATTTTGTTTAACCATGTATGTTTTAATAATTTGCCTTTCAATTATAATATAATATCATTTCTCCATGATTTGAATATGTTGTGATATTAAGTACTCATATTCAGAAGAGGCCATAGAAGGAATCTAATTCTATGATAAGTAAAGAAAGAAAAAATTAGTGAATGAGTAGAAAGAAAAAAGAATATATTATCCTATTATATGTTATTATAATATATATTAATTATATTATTATATGTTAAACATAGTGCTGATTATGCTAAAAGAAAAAACAAGATCCCTTCTCCCAAGGAGCTCACATTCTAATTGGGAAACAACAGGGTAGTGGGAAAAGGATAGTCCCCTGACAGGTCTTCTGGATATTTTCACACTACATTTAAAACCTCCAGCAAAAGCAAACCCACTACCTCCCAAGAAAATCATAATCCTTTTGGCCAGGTCAAAAAATATTTTTAAATTACACATATGTGTGTATTTTATGTGTGTGTTAAATGCACACACATATTTGGAGATGAAGCAAAAGGAAACTGGGAAAGACCTCTTGCAAATGATGGTATTTGAGCTGAATCTTGAAGGAAGCCAGCCTGAGAAGCCAGAAGGGAAAAGTGATGGAGGCATGGAGAAGCACTGATTGGGGAAGAAGGAAGTACCATGTGTGAGGAAAAGTAAAAAGGCTAGCATTACTGGATCGTAAGACTATATATGGAAGGGAATAACTTAGAAGAAGATTGGAAAAGTAGGAAGGGATGCAGTTGTAAAGGGATTTTAATGTCAAACATAGCAGTAATTTTTATTTGATCCTATAAGTGATAGAAAGTCACTAAAGCTTATCATATAGTGGGAGTATATGGTCAGACTTGTGCTAAATTTAGGAAAACCATTTTGGCAGCTGAGAAAAAGATGGATGGGAACGTAGAGATGTTTGAGGCAAGGAGACTAATCAGAAGGCATTTGTCTAAGCAATAAGTAATGAGAGTTGGGATAGTGAGGTGGCTCAGTGGACTGAGAGCCAGACCTGGAGACAGGAGGTTCTAGGTTCAAATTTGGCCTCAGACACTTTCTTGTTGTGTGATCTTGGGCAAGTCACTAACCCCCCATTACTTAGCCCTATCCTTCTTCTGTCTTGGAGATGTAGGAGAGTTTGTGTGGAGAAGGGAAGAGGCCAGCGTTTAAGGAAAGGTTATGTGTCATTGAGAAAGTGGGAATGGTAGAGGGGGCAGCCGTTTGGAGAAAAAAGGATGGAATTGGATCATTTATACATGTAGGTGGAGTTTGTCAGTGGCAAGGAGAATTCACCATTAATGTGAGACGGGATGAAGAAAATAATGAAAGCAGACATGTGAGATGAGGAGTAACATAGAAGGAGCTTTCAGCTAACGGCTTAATTGTGTTTTTTGTGTGAAGTATGAGGGAAAGCCCTCAGCTGAGAAGGTTCCAAGAGACAGAGCTATGGGGTGTTTAAGGAAGAATGAAAAGGTTTGTAATAGCCCCAGTGGGATAACAAATTGAATGAACTGTAAAAAAAAGGAAGTATAAAAAGATTTCCTTCCTCCAATGAAAACCCAGTTGATATCAGGTAACATAAATTTCTTGTGGACCCAGTTAGCACAGTTTCAAACTTTTCTCTGGTTATAAACTATCAGTAAACATTTATTAAGCACCAGCTATGTGCCAAGCACTGGCCAAGGGCTAGGGAGACAAAGAAATGCAAAAGATAGCCCTTGCTCTTCACAGAACTCACCATCTAATGGGAAAGAGAAACAGCGCATAAAAAGAAACTGAGAAGGGGCAGGAGAAGGGTAAATGATATTGGGCATAATGAAGTCCAGAGTAATGTGGCTGGATGAGAAAATGTTCCTCTGTTTTCAGTTGTGTCTGACCCTTCATGACTCCATTTGGGGTCTTCTTGGCAAAGATCCTGGAGTAGTCTGCCATTTCCTTCTCCAGCTCATTTTAAAAATAAGGAAACTGAGGCCAACAGGGTGAAGGTACTTTTTCTAGGGTCACCCAGCTGTGGATGAGGAGTCTTCCTGAGTGGAGTCCAGACACTATCTCCTGCCCCATCCCACTTGATCCCATCCCCAGCTGCCCTGGGTATTCTCCTTGAATAGAAGATCTGGGAAGAACTCTCCAATTTCCACTCTGTCTAATCAGAGGAAAGGAGCTGCCCCAGGGGTAAAGGGTGCTGAGGAGTATCAGGATTGATATGATCTTGAAGGATGATGAGATTCCAGTAAAGTGAGCAGCATAGGAAGGGCAATGCCTTTGCTATCTTATAGAGCCTAGAGAAGATTGGAGCCTCCATTTAATTGCTTCCAGCATGAGGTTGAGGCTCTTTCTCCTTCACTTCTGTAGTAGTATTCTCTTTGCTGATGTATCTTGATGCTATATTGATAGATACACCGTATAAGTGGCCTCGAGAAGTAGAAATATTGTTAATTTTTTAAAAATGAGATTAATAAATTTATTGATTATGTATTCTGACTTTCAACTTTAAAAGCTAGTCAGGCCAGCTTAAGGGGAAATTATTATTCTATTCTCATAAAAATGAAATTTTAATGACACAACTTTTCTTGCTTATAAAAGGTCTTTCCTAGTGCTTTCTGAACTTCATACAAAACATTTCTTTTTAAACAAATGTTCTTATTATTCTTTAACAACAAATTCATTTCCCACTCGGTCCCTCTTAACTTTGCCACCCAGAGCGTCATCTCATAAGCACAGGGCTTAGCACAATGCTGGAACAGAGGCACTAATAAATGCTTATTGATTGATTGATAACAAAAATGTGTGAGAGGAGTTAATTTAGCAATTAATCAGGCAGATCCAGCAGTTTATGCAATGTTCTACAACCATAATCCCTACCAATGCAAATAAGGAAGTACATTCTGACATCTCTAGTTCAGGACCAAACTTGGCCATTATAATTAGCCAGTGTTTCGTTTTTTATCTTTTGTTGTTCTTTCTGTTTAGTCATTGTGAATATTGTTTTCCTGTTATATGCATAGAATACTTCACTTACCACTCATATATCTTTTGTTGTTCTTTCTATTTAGTCATTGTGAATATTATTTTCCTGCTTGTTATAAGCATAGAATGCTTCACTTACCACTCATATACCATTTTTTGCTAGGATATGTTTCATGGCAATTTTGCACAGTTTATAGAAACACTTCATAGCATGCAAAGAGCAAAAAATGAAATTAGTATGCATGTTTGGATCTGCAAGAAGAAAATAATTGCTCATTTGGGAATAACCAGCTAAAGTTCAAGAGGGCATCACTCAGGCAATGGGCTATGCAATATTCTCTAGTAGGTTTTCAAGCTGCAAATACACCTGAAAATACTAGTGTCTGAAGCAGTATTTTCAATTGGTATGCAGTTGGAGAATGATGCTGAGGGACAAATGCTGCCAACTGAATCAATGTACTAAACCTCACAAGAATGTGCTGTGGTTAAAAGAATAAAACAGTCTCTAAAGCAACAACTACAAAATAAGAAAAAAAGTAAGATGCTTTAATAATTAAAAAAAAAAGAATGAGCTACAATATCTCAAATTAAGATGGCAGATTTTTTTTAAGCTTGAGAGTTTAATTCCCAAGGAGAGAAAGAAATGAGCAGGGAAAGGAATTAATGCATAGTTTTGTTTCATTCTCAAAAGGTTTGTGCTTTCATTTGGTTTCCAAATCAGTTGCTTAAAGGGCACATATTTTCCTTTCCCACAAACTGCTTCAAAAGGAACTGGGGAGGCAGGTAGGTGGTACAGTGAATAGAGTACCAAGTCTACAGTCAGTCAGGAGGACCTGATTCAGACTTCACCTTCCTCGATGTGTGACTCTAGGCAAGTCACTTAACCCTGATTCTCTACCCCTTACCACTCTTCTGTCTTAAAGCTGACACTAAGTCAGATGGTAAGGGTAAAAAAAAAAAAGTAGAATTGGGTCTTCTTTTATGGGACTTTTTAGGAGAAGCTGGCTCTCACCAGCCTCTTCATTTTTTGGTTATAGCAAAATTTAGGATTTATTAGGGACACTTTAAATGAGAAAGGTCAGTAAAGAGTTTAAGAAAAAAAAGTAAATGTTTTACTGAGGAAATCAGATCACCGGAACCACTATTCATCCTGTTTTCTGAATGCAGATTTTGCACCTATCACTGGATCAGCTGATAGATTTGGCCACATTGACAGACATTTGGGACCAGGGAAATTTATCTCTCAGGAGATTTCATTGTTGTCCTTGAACTTTCACTAAACTCCTACTCTTATGTTCAATCATAGGTGGAAGGGTGGGTGCAATCATAAAGAAGGTCCTTGAATGTCTGTTTCTGGCAGATCCTCCTAAACTATGAGGGATTTGATCCCCCCAGAGATGGATTTGTGTCCATCCCCTGAAAAGTAACCTAGTAAATTTCAGAAAGGCTCATTACAATATTGATTATGGGATAATACATTTTTCATATATGTCTACCATCAACATTCTTGTTGGAAGGACCTCTCATGTTGACAGAATCACCTAGAAAATAAAAAGTAATTTTTTTTAATGCCTAAAAATGTACCATTGTTAATCTCCATGTCAGGGTTAACTTCTTAATATTTTCTGTGGAAGAAAATGGAATTTTACTGCCCAGCAGATGATTGTCAACCACAGATATGCACAGATCAAAGCAAGGCTTAGCACCCCTCCTTTCACAGAACATGGCTGCCTCCCATGACTTCTTGCTTCTGGAGGGGAATGGTAACATGCTTTAAAAAGGCTAATTCTCCTGGAGAGAGGTTGAAGGTACACTTAGACTACAAGGTACAAAGAGCTTATTTTCTGCTGGATTCCATGAGACCAGCCAGAACATGACAAAGATTAATCACAAGCTGTCTTGAAATCTGGAAATTGTTATGAGAAGCTGAAACCCTCCAAAATTATTCTTCTAATTGAGTCTGCCACCTATTTCCCTCTTAGCATCTAGAACTGCTGCTCTCTCAGACAATTGCACTGTGGAATTTTAGTTTGTTTGGTCAAGACATACATATTTAATGAGTAAATGAAGGTTTTGGAAAAACAAAGTATCAGATGCTCTCATACCCAGTCATTGGTTAAATTTATGGTCTTCTTATTAAGCAAACCAAAGAGAACGTAATAAATCATTTACATATTTAACAGATTTTGGCAGATTTATTCACCATAGGAAGTGATATATCAAGTGGTACGATTTAATGCTTGTTCCGTGCACTCAGTGGATTCCAGATAGGTTTAATATTTTCCCTATGAGGTTTAACAGCACATAAATAATATCTAACAAACAACCTTTAACTTTCAAAAAGAAACACAGCCCTTGTTGAACTGAACAGGGCCGTTTGAGATGTATTTATTAAATTCTGACAGGACTGATTAGTCTGAGCAATATTCTCCCCCACCCCCCACCCCGACCCAAATGGGATAAATGGCTGCCTTGGCCAAATATTGGTTAAACCAGTTAAAGATGTGCCATTTTCAATATGGATTTCTGCTCTCAAACAGAGCATTGCTGCCATCAGTGTGGAACAGAATTTTGTTTATGCTTGGTTTGTGAACTTTTCCTTCTTACATACTTTTTCTCTTGTTTTCTCCTCCTCTTCTTCTTCTGTCCCTCTTCTCTTCTCTTTTTCCTCCTCCCTCATGTCCCTTCTCTATGCCCCCCTTCTGTCTCCCTCCTTGTTTCTCTCCCTCCCTCTCTATCTCTACTTCCCTCTGTATTTCCATCTCCCCTTTTCTCCTACCCTATTTTTTTTCAGTATCCAGACTTTTCCTCAAGTTATAAGAACAGGAAGAAATCTCTGTGGATAGATTTCGGGATTTGATTTGTCTTTTAGAGAATGTCCCAATTTTTAAAAAGGGCCCATTTAAAGCCACAATGATTCAAATTGTCAGAGCATTTTTACTATTAATTCAAATGTGTTTTAAAGAAATATTTTTTAAAATCGAAAATCTGATCACTTAAGATCACATTCAGTAGGAACTATTTTAATTGGACCATCCATGTGATGGAGAATTTGGTTTTAAAATATCATGATTGGGCACAGATCAAATGACATTTTTAAGTTTTTACGTCTCAACTTTTCTTTTGCAAAGTCACAGGAGTATTGTAGGTAGGGTTGAATTCTCTACTTTCTAAGTCAACTATCATTCCAAACTCTTAAGGCAGGAAGAAAGATTTGCAGATATATACACTGTATTTATTTAGGTGGTACAGTTGATAGACCATTGGGCCTGGAATCTGAAATTCCATTTCAGACATTTATGAATTGTGTGATCTTAAGCAGGTCACTTAAGGTGACTTTACCTCAATTTCCTCAACTTAAAATGAAGGAAATAATAGCACTTGTTTCCCAGGATTGTTTTAAGAATCAAATGAAATTTGCAACGGATATAGCATAATGCCTGGCACAAAACAGGTGCTATATAAATACCAGCTGTTAGCCCTATATGTAAGGAGGGTTGTCCCCCACATGTAGCATAGGGGTGTCATTTTATGTCATGAAAGGAGACAGAATAGACAACTCTAGCCTCTTCCCCTCAACTTACTCAAAGGGAGACATTAATTGCTTCCAAGAGAGGAAGCAGGAAGTTATGGTTAGAGGTCACTGGCTCTCCTCAAAGAGGAGATATACTAGGCTAGAAATATATCTCTCTGCTCCCTTAATATTGTTAGTTTAGAGGATATTAGCAGGTTTAAGCTGACTTCTCATCACTGTTTCCTTATTCAGGGAGCATGACACCAAGTTTTGTAGCCAAGGCTTCACCTCTTTCTCTCCAAATAATAGGTTAATTAATAATAATTATTAATAATAATAATGAACACACATAGCAGTTATAAAAAAATAACTACTTATCTAATTTGTTAGCAAAGCAGAAATAAGAGAAAGTATATATTGGAATATACACCAGACAATACAGATTGAAGTAGCTCTCCCTTTGGGAGTAAGTTGACTCAGCTCAGCCAAGAGAATCCTAGATCTTCACCCAAAAGGAAGTTACCTTAAGTCTTTAGTGTAGCAAGCTGAGGAGAGGGACATGAAAAAGATCACCTTCTCCTCTCATGTCTTCCCAGAGTCTTTACCTTTAGCAAGATGAAATGGGATTAACATCTTCCATCTTATTTCTTGAAGTTAAAGATCAGATGCACCAGAAATAACCTGAAGAAAACCAAAGAATACTGAAAAACTAAATCCTCCTCCTCCTCCTCTTCCTCCCCCCCCCTCCCTCTTCCTCCTTCTCCTTCTCTTCTTCCTCCTCTTCTCCTCCTCCTCCTCTTCCTCTTCCTCTTCTTCTTCTTCCTTCTTCTTCCCCCTTAAACTATATCATTTTATTTTATTTTTTCCTTTTATATTTAGAATATTTTCCATGGTATCATGGTTCATAATCCTCCCTCTGCTTTTTTCCTCCCTTTCCTGGAGTTGACAAGCAGTTCCTCTGGGTTATACATGTATGATTGTTCGAAATATATTTCCGTGTTATTCATATTTTGCAGTAGAGTGATCTTTTAACATTAAAACCCCAATCATATCCCCATTGAACCACATGATTGATCATATGTTTTTCTTCTGCTTTTCTTTTCCCACAGTTCTTTTTCTGGATATGGATAGTGTTTTTTCTCATAAATTCTTCTGTATTGTCCTGGGTCGTTGCACTGCTGCTAGTACAGAAGTCCATTACATTCGATTTTGCCACAGGTATAACCCAGCAGTGGTATGGCTGGGTCAAAGGGTAGGCAGTCTTTTAAAGCTCTTTGTGCATAGTTCCAAATTGCCCTCCAGAATGGTTGGACAAATTTACAACTGCACCAGCAGTGTATTAGTGTCCCAATTTTGCCACATCCCTCCAAATTTTATCACTTTCCTTTGTTGCCATATTGGCTAGTCTGCTAGGTATAAGGTGGTACTTCAGGGTTCTTTTGATTTGTATTTCTCTAATGAGGAAGGGTTTAGAACACTTTTTCATGTGTTTATTAATAGTTTTGATTTCATCATGTGAAAACTGCCTATTCATGTCCCTTGACCATTTATCAATTGGGGAATGGCTTGATTTTTTGTAAATATGACTTAGTTCCTTATATATTTGGAAAATTAATCCTTCATCAGAGAATTTTGTTATAAAAATGTTCTCCCAGTTTGCTTTCCTTCTAATTTTGGTTGCATTGATTTTGTTCTTACAAACCCTTTTTAATCTGATATAATCAAAATCATTCATTTTATATTTTGCAATGTTCTCTATCTCTTGCTTGGTTTTAAATTCCTTCCTTTCCCACAGATCTGACAGGTATACTATTTTATGTTCACCTTATTTATTTTATGATTTCATTCTTTATATTTAAGTCATTTACCCATTTTTGAATTTATCTTGGTATAAAGTGTGAGATGTTGATCTAAACCTAATCTCTCCCATATTGTTTTCCAAATTTCCCACCAGTTTTTGTCAAATACTGAGTTCTTGTCCCAAAAGCTGAGGTCTTTGGGTTTATCAAACACTACTTTACTGAGGTCATTTACCCCTAGTCTATTCCATTGATCCACCCTTTGGTCTCTTAGCCAGTACCATATTGTTTTGATGACCACTGCTTTATAGTACAGTTTAAAATCTAGTACTGTTAGGCCACCCTCCACATTTTTTTCATTATTCCCTTTGATATTCTTGGTCTTTTGTTCTTCTAGATGGACTTCGTTATGATTTTTTCTAATTTTATAAAAAAAAAGTTTTTGGTAGTTTGATAGGTATGGCACTAAATAAGTAGATTAATTTGGGTAGGATTGTCATTTTTATTATCTTAGCTCATCCTACCCAGGAGTAATTAATGTTTTTCCAGTTATTTAGATCTAGTTTTAATTCTGTGAAGTGTTTTGTAGTTGTGTTCATATATTTCTTGTGTTTGTCTTGGCAGGTAGATTCCTAAATATTTTATATTGTCTAGAGTGATTTTAAATGGAGTTTCTCTTTCTAACTCCTGCTGCTGAGTTTTGTTGGAAATATATAGAAATGCTGATGATTTATGTGGATTTATCTTGTACCCTGCAACTTTGCTCAAGTTGTTATTATTTCCACTAATCTTTTAGTTGATTTTCTGGGATTCTTTAAGTATACCACCATATCATCTGCAAAGAGTAATAGTTTAGTTTCTTCATTGCCTACTTTAAACCCTTCAATTTCTTTTTCTTCTCTAATTGCTATCACTAGCATTTTTAGACCAATATTAAATAATAAAAGTAATAATGGGCATCTTTGCTTCATTCCTAATCTTATTGAGAAGGCTCCTAACTTGTCCTCATTGCAGATGATACTCACTGATGGTTTTAAACATATACTATACTGTTTATTATTTTGAGGAATGGCTCTTCTATTCCTATACTTTCTAGTGTTTTCAATAGGAATGAGTTTTGTAGTTTGTCAAAGGATTTTTCTGCATCTTTTGAGATAATCATGTGATCTGTGTTGGTTTGATTATTGATATGGTTAATTATGTAAATGGTTTTCCTATTGAATAATCCTCATGATAACTTGTTGGAGTCTTTTTTATTTAAGATTTTTGGATCTATGTTCATTAAGGAGATTGGTCTGTAGTTTTCTTTCTGGTTTCCTGGCTTTGGAATCAGTAACATATTTGTGTAATAAAAGGAATTTAGTAAAACTCCTTCTTTGCTTATTTTGTCAATCTCTCCCATTCTTGACAACTCCTCCTCTGACCCTCCCACAGGTGTAAGCATAGATCTCCAACAATACAAAGATATTCCCATACCAAAGGCTTTGAATCTGGGGTTACATTTCAACTGTAGTAATAGTAGTGATGGTGATAGTAGTAACAGTAGCAGTAGTAGTAGTGTACCAATAGTAGCACTAATAATGGTAGCTCTCAAATAACTATCTTGGAGAAAGTAACCAAGTTTTCTCTAAAAGACCCTAACGTGTTTACATTCTGAAATATATTTTCTAGAGGTCTTATAAGAAGTTAATACTTAAAACATGGAATATATTGTAGGGCTTAGCTTTTCACTAACTAAGCAACTCCTTCCAAGTCCACATCATTGGACAAGGCAGTGAATTCATGGAATTAACTTTCTAAGAAAGATCTTCTCTGAGAAATGCATAATTGCAGGAAAAACTCCCCTGTTACCGTAAGTCATCTATGACTGACTAATCTAAAGACTTTTGAACTCCCAAGGTAGTCACTCACAAAATATTTCTCTCTCATAATCAATTTTCAGACATCTAAACTCAGGGAAACAAACGCAAAGTAGAAGAGGTTGAGAGACTTGAGATTTTAAGCTCATCTCAGTTGGCCTCTATGCCCTCAATGCCATGTTAAAAGCAATCCACCATTGATGCTGAGAGGGAAAGGGACCTTACTTCACTCCAATAGAAAGTTCAATACACAGACACTCAGAGTTTCTACTTTCAGCTGATAGGAATCAAGAATACCAGAGGAAAGGGCCGCTCCTTTTAAGATCTAAAAAATATGATACTCTCCCTGGCTAAATGGTCAGTTGTTTCTAGTGTATCTTCTTATGGGGTGGTGGTGGTTGGAGAGGCACAAAGTTATAATATGTTCTTTTCACCAGGCAGAAACTCCTTTCCCATCTTCCAGAGGTCTAAAGTACATGCTATATTGGGATTGTTTTCTCTTCTCTTATTGTCTAGGGATTGCCACCAGAGAATGTATTTCTACTTTTTTATATGCTCTTTGGTGACCTCTAAAGGACTATTAAATGCCAAAACAAGAAATAATCTCAGCAATCCATTGCTGCTGGGTTTTTTGTTGTTGTTGGGTTAAAAATAAAACCTTTACCTTCCATCCCATAATCAATACTATGTGTTGATTCCAAGACAAAAGAGCTGTAAGGGCAAAGCAATAGAAGCCAAGTGACTTGTCCAAGGTCCCACAGCTAGGAAGTGCCTGAGACCAGCTTTGAACCCAAGACCTCCCATCTTTGTCTAGCCCCCTAAGTGATCCATTGTTTAAGAAGCACTATCAAAATGACATTTGAATTTAAAATAAATTTCTAGCATGAATTACAATGCTAAAACTCATTCTACCTTCTCCCTGAAATGTTTTTAATTCTTAATATATTTAAACTCATTAAGCAGTTCTGAAAATAGAGTTTCAGATCATGATGATGATGATTATAATACTACTAATAATAACAATATTTACCTAAGGCCTTAAGGTGTACAGAGTATTTTATTTCATGCTTACAACCACCCTGTCAGATAGGCAATATTATTATCTTCATAGTACAAATGAGAAAATTGAGGTTGAGATGTTCCTGGCTATAAGCCTGATACTTTATCCACTATATTACCTAGATACTTAAAACTCCCATATATCAGGTATCATATTTTCTTTCAAATATTGAAAAACAGTTGTGCAGAAAGTTGTGACCAATCTTTCAATTCCACATTTTCTCTCTGTTGCATTTTATAAATTGAATTGGGCAATTCAATTCTCTCTCTCTTTTTCTCCCCTTTCTCCCCCCTGCCACACATATACATGCACACCACTGTCCTTGACCTCCAAGCTCTCAAATATATTTTTGTTGCCATAAAGCAAAATCCCATATTTATTTCAAGGTGCAGCACAAAGTTTCCCTTCTCCATGAAGTCTTCCTTGATTTCTTCCATTTAAAAGATAGTTCGCCCACATCTTTACTCCCATAGACCTTTGTGCCATTTATATATGACTTATCCCTTCATATATTACATTAGTTATGCATATGTTTTATCTTCTCTAGTGATGATGGTTCATTTTTATATCCTATGAATACTGTGGCAAAGAGAAAAGAGTGTTGTTTAATTCCACTCTTATGAACCATTCATAGAATTGTAACTATGCATAGAGTATGGATCAAGATTCTAGCACACCCTGGGAACCATTCCCATTGGTCCTTCTCCTTTGCCTCAGGTCAAGGACAAATGAGAATTTTTCTCCAAGATGTACCAGCACATATGGGCTATGCTGATGGCTAGGCACAACATCTTAGATTTAGAGCTTACAGAGATCCAGGAAACTAGCTGGTACAGTTGGCAAGAGAGTGAAACTTGAGTTGATTTGGGGAAGGTCTGGGTTCAAATCCTACTTCAGACACTTGCTAACTCTGTAATTCTGGGCAAGGGTCTTAAACTCTCTGCCAGTTTTACTTTCCTCATCTGTAAAATCAGAAGAATCTTAGCAGTTACCTAGAGATGTTGCTGTGAAAATCTATTGAGTTAACATATGTAAAGTGATCTATAAATGTTAACTGTTGAGTCCAACCCCCTCATTTTATGGCCAGAGAAACTGAGACTCAGAAAAAATTGTGGCTTTCCTGAAGCTGCAAAGAAAGAACATGGTAGAGCTGAAATTTGAACTCAGATCCTCTGTCTCTATATCAAGCACTTTTCTATGGTACCATATTGAGATGGAAAGCTACAATGGACAACCTTAAGGAAACATTATAGAATCATACATTTTGAGTGTGAAAAGATATTAAAAACAACCTAGTCCAATCTATTCATCCTATAAATGAAGAAACTGAGACTCAGGGCATGTGTGTAATTCATTCAATCTTACAGGGGCAGTGACAGAGGAAGGATATGAGCCCAAGTCGTTTGATTCCAAATTCAGTTCTCATTCTTCTGTATAGCACACCAATGTTCTTGAATGCTCATTGTCAGAGACTCAGGATGGCATTTAATATTCATTTCTGCCCCAAATACTTATCATCATTCATTCTGCATTCACCTCCTAAATATCCAGGAGAGATGTTGCCTCTGTTACTATCTTCTCTGACTTCAGAAAAGCCAATTCCTTTCTGCTTTGCTCATTGGGAAATCACGTTTTAGGAGAAGGCAGCTTCTAGCATCTTTTCAGTATTGAGAACATTACAGTGGGTAGTTATTGGTGCTTAGGGTCATAACCACATGGGGACATTTGGAAGTGCCATTCCATTGGGGGATCTGATTCTACAGTGAACACTTTTGTACCCCACTGAAGTTTCCTGTAGACTTATATGTCTCAGAACTATTTCTTGGATATTCAGTTAATAACAGCATATGGAAAGATTTAAACTTTTACGTAGCAAGTTTTCTCACAACAACCCTGGGAATTAAGTATGTATTGTTAACTCTGTTTTACCTCTATATTAACTCTAGTAGCTATCATTAACTATTTTAAAGATGAGGAAACTCACTGGGCATTTATGTTTAGCTTTATTGTGCTAGTTACCTCTGTGTACACATTTTATCTTTATAACTAAATGATAAGTTATGGAACCTAGTTTTATGCTTCTCCAGCTACCCTTCCAGAATATTTTGTGCTCACAATTAGTTCTATAAATACATTTTCAAAAATTCACTACCCTATCAAGAATGGGAGAAATCAGGGATGTTAATAAGTTAAATGTACATTCTTTATGTTTTACTCAGTATAACTTACAGTATTAATTTTGTGTTTTAAGCTAGATTACTATTTCTAGATTTGCTATAATTTTCAGGAAAAGGAATCAGGCTTAACTACTGGTTCTTTGGAAATTACTGAGCTGCTGAGGATTCCTAATGGGTCCATTCATAGTACTAAGTGGGCTCACTTAATAGAACTCGTGCATTATATCACCATGCTGGTATGAAAAATATAAGGGAACACTGTCATCTTTGGAACTGAATTACCTAACTTTTGTCAGGTTGATTGATTGTGACAGTCTTAACATTTTAAAATGTATGGCATTAGCTCCTAAGCTTTTAATATGACAAAAAACAAGCTTGTTAAAATTCTATTTAGGTTAAAGCTAACAAGCCTATATAACTCAAAGGGGGGAAAAAGAGGCCTTTGTTATCACATATATTCACTTCTCATATATAGGATTTCTCCCTCCAGATCTTGCATTTATCTTTTACTTTATTTTTTCCAATTTTTTTCCAAAATGAAATGCTGTTGGGCTACTTATAAATGAGGTTGTCAAATCGCAACATTTTAATCAATTAATTTTTGTCAGATTGTGTGATTTCATTTTTTTCAGAATTCCTGTTGAAGGAGCAATGTTGATCAGCAACTGTTTAGCAATTTATTATATTAGAACATTGCATGGGACACTGGAAGTTTAGGTGACTTTTGAACTCAGGACTTCCTCACTCTGAAGCCACTCTTCTCAAAACTCCTTCATGCTTCCTCTCTCTCTCTCTCTTTTTTAATAATTATATCATGAAGCAAATTTTAAAGGACAGGTGAAATTTTTAATAATATGATCTACTTGTATTTGTAGTAAAATAAATTTGTTTTGTATATTTGTTAGTATTTTTTAAATGTATACACATTGTACCTTATGGTTTCTTTTATTTCCCTGCTATAAAAGTACCATATCCAACCTGATTATTCTGAACACATAAAATTATGAACTCTCAAGTAGCAAGACACAGCATGGGATTTAGATTTGTACCAAACCTTCAGTTTCATCCAGTCTAATTCTTTCTTTTACAGATGAAGAAACTGAGATGTGTGCTTGCTACATAACTTAGTTAAGGTTGCGCAGATCACAGAGTTTAGCTTTGGATCTGATGCTCCATAGTCCATTGCTCTAATTACCAATAGTTCTCGATATTCGATATTCTCAATACCAATAGATAACACTGACTTCTTTGGAGATCTTTCCCTCTTTTTCTGACTACTAAGAAATCCAATATAAATTTCCCCATAATTCCTCTCCAGGTAGGTTAGTGTGAGAGTATTCTGAATTGGTACATTGCAGATTCAGGTTTTGCAGTCATTTTCCATCTCTAGATCTGATGTTTTTTTCTAAACACTCCATGCTCCATTATCCTCCTTACCACTAGATAACATTTTTTTGGAGATCTTTCCCTCTTTTATAGAAAACAAGGAAATTCAGTGTAACTTTTCTTATAACTCTTCTCCAGGTAAATTAGGATGAGAGTATGCTGGAGAGCTAAAAGAGAATTTGAATTATTGTCTAGGTGGTACTGTGATAAGACTGATCTTCAAATCTGACCCCACACCTAAACTAGCTATGTGACTCTCTGGGCAAGTCACTTAATCCTATTTGTCTCCTTTCCTTATCTATAAAAAGAGCTCTAGAAGGAAATGCCAAACCACACCAGTATCTTTGCCAAGGAAAGCCCAAATGGGGTCATGAAGTATCAGATACAACTGAAAATGACTGAACAACAAATATATTCTGAAGAAGAATTGGCAGCAGGTTTGGGGGGAGAGGTTTTCAAAATTAAAAGCTCTTCTCCTTCATTGACTCTTAGTCCCAACAGACTTGCGAGGTCCCAACCACCTGCTGATTTTGGAGGAAGATTTACAAGAAAACAATATGACAAACTTTCCTTCAGCAGAAACTTTGAGGCAAACATGATAATTTTCGCTTTTTTTTTTAATTTTTGCACAGCTGGAGTAATTATAATACTTTGAGCTCCTCAGATGAAAGGTGCTATTTAAAGCACAAAGCACTTTATGAACATTAACTCAATAATTCTAACAACACCCTTGTGAGGAAGGTAGGTGGAAGAATGACTCATTCAAGGTTACATTACGAAGTCAGCAGCAGGGCCAGGTATATAGAAAGAGTTTCTGAACTCTTTGCAGTATTCTTTTCACAGAACAAGTTATGGCACCTGGCCTCATTTCCTTTTCTGAAAGAATTATACAACAGAAGTGTGTTTTTTGACGTTAGCAAGATATTTTACTCTTTTTTTGATATCTAGAAGTATGAGATGGAAAAAGGGAAACAGATGAAAGTACAGTTGGTGGATTGACAGTTGCTTTGGTTATTTCATTGTTCAGTTATATTCAAAAGGCTCATACAAAAGGTGACCCTTGGACTGTATCCTCAGAGTATTAGCCTGGGCAGAAATCTATAATGATATGACGCAAAATTCTGTCCCATTCATTCAGTATACTGAGCAATCACTTGGATGAAAAGATTTAAAATATATACATTTAAGATCTGTAAATGACAAAAAAAATTGAGAGAAGTGATGGTGAGATAGCTAATATGGTAGTTAAAATCTGAACCTTTAAAAACATCTCAGACTAGAATTATGAAAAGAAATAAGGTAAAAGAACTTGAACAGAGATTAATTAAAAACCAAAATCAATTATGTAGGATCAAGATGAAGAAGACCAGTATCAAAGTAACAAAAAACTAGGGAGTTTTAGTTGACTTCCAACTCAATGAGTCATCAATATAATATAGTTTCTCTAATAGCTAATCAAAATTAAACCAAATTAATAGATTTTAAGTGTCAGAAGAGAGAAAAGTCTAATACTCTGCCCTATTCAGACTAAAGCTATATAGTACTATATTCAGTGTTGGACATCTCTTTTTAATAGAAAAAATAATGGTTCTCATCAAAAAAGAGAACAATCAGAGGGAAAAACAAAGTTAGTGGAAAGTCATGCCATATGTTCTATAGTTAAGGAGAATGTTTAGTTTGGAGAAGAGAAGTCTTAAGTTAACCATAATCCGTATTTTCAGATTTTCAAAGGATTATGATGGAGAAGAGGCTTTAGAGTTATTATTCTTTGCATTTTTAGAGTACATCCTAAGGGGAAGGACTAAGAAGATGATTTAACATGAAGAAGAGCCACTTAATCAGAATTTTAAAATGGAATTGTCAGCTTAATAAGTTCTCAGCAGAAATGCCAAAATAAGGACTCAGTAACCAATTTTCAGTGATGTTAGAGAAGTTTTCTTCATTAGATGTGAGGTTGGACTAAGATGACCTTTAAAATCCCTTCTACTTCTAAAATGCCTTGATGTTAAAGGAGAAATGATAATCTCAAGGACATGTTATGATATTTTGATGGTGCTTAGGAGAGAAGTTCATCCCAGATGTAAAGTGAGCAAAGCATAGTAGTAGGAGAGTATAAGATGAGGATAGGGAGAGGAGGAAGGGATGGGGTCAGAGAGCAGTAATGTAGTTTACCTGTAAACTAAAGCATATGAAGTGGAAAACTGAAAAGTACATGAAGGTAAGTAGAGGACAAATTATGGAGGACCTGAAATGACAAGATTGGGAGTTTATTCATTACTTGCTAGACAATGAGGAGAAATTAATTAAATAGTTTTGAGCTATAAGAAAGAATGATTTCTGAAAATTCCTTGATTAAAAGTTTATGAGAGTAGTTGTGGGAAAGTAAGATTGGAAAGAGAAGAGACTAACAGAAGGAACCCCAATTAGAGGGCTATTATGATATACTAAAATGAGGTGATATAATCATATGATGGGATAAATTTGGGTGATCTTTGTTAGCCTTTTTCTGGTAGTTTCCAATTCCTTTTAAAAATAACAGGTGTAATAGGGTATTAATTTAAAGTGGAAGTCAAACAATCAACAAGCCTTTATTAAGCACCTACTGCATGATACATATTATACTAGCCACTGAAGATAAAAAACTAAAAGCCAAATAGTTCCTTGTGCCCAAGGAGAGATATGTACCTATAATGGGTATAATAAGCATTTATTAGGTATATGCAAAAAAAATGTAACAAGCAAATATAAGAAAACCCAGGGTAAAAGGCATGAGCAGCTAGAGGGATCCAGAAATAATTCCTGAAATTGGCAGTACTTTACTTTAATCTTGAAGGAATTCAAAGGATGAGGTGAGGAGGGAATGCATTCTATGCATTAGAGGCAGGAGATGTATTCTGTGAAATATCCCATGAGACTAATTAATTAATAGCTGGAGATATGGACCTGGAGATCAAAAGTAAGACTATTTCCAAATAGGCAGTTCTTGGGGTTATCTGAAACCTATAGGAGCTAATTATGACCCCAAATGAGAGAAGAGAAAATTCTGTTTAAAACAGAGGATTGGAGTATACTCACAGTCAGGAGAGGGAAGGCAGAAAGGAAAGGAAAAATTAAATTCAAAAATTAAATAAGATATATTGATGAAGTTTAGAATTGGCAATGAATTGGATGTGTTCAATGAGAAAGTAGGAAGGGACAAAGACCACTCTGAAATTTTGAACCTACAAAAATTGGAGATATGCTCAATAGAAATAGTAAAGATAGCAAGAAAGGCAGGCTTTTGGAAAGAAAAATAATGTGTTTGGAATAGAAAACCAAGTTAAAGAAATCCCAAAACTAAATTTTTTCTAGTTTCTTTCTAATATCCTCCAAAAACTCCAGTATACCCACCAATATTAGAGTTGTAATCAGAAGGGCAGCCAGGTGGCACAGTAGACCGAGTGCCAGACCTAGAATCAGAAAGACTCCTCTTCCTGAGTTCAAATCTGACCTTATATACTTACTAGCTCTGTGTCCCTGGGCAAGCCATATAAGCTTATTTGCCTCAGTTTCCTCATCTGTAAAATTAGTTGGAGAAGGAAATTATAAACCACTCCAGTGTCTTTGGCAAGAAAACCCCAAAGGGAGTTACAAAGATTTGAGACAACTGAAAAACAATAAGATCTGGGTTCAAAGGGAAAGTCAACCTATGTAACTCTAGGCAAATTCTTTACTTTTTCAAATTGCTTTTGGAGTATATTTAAGTTACAAAATGACCCTAATCCAACACTGGTCTTTGCTCATATATAAAATGAGGGGGTTTGACTAAATGGTCTTCAAGATCCTTTCTAGAACAAAAAATTATGATCTCAAATCCTGTTTCTGTCATTACAAGAAAGCCTTGGGATCTATTTAAATAAGTTTTTTCCCTCTTCTGGATATGCTTTTATATTTTATCATTGCCACTAAGTGATTTGGAATGATCCTTCTTTGAGTAGCAAGGAAGTCTCAGTAGCTTGAGATGTGGATACTTCAGGTTTGGAAAAATAGGGATTTGTAGGTATACAGATATCTATTCAATATTTATCCTTAATCTAAAATTAATATTTATCGTACTATAAATGTTGATATAATCAAATTATGTAAGCAAAGTTATAAGAATTAACCAATAACAAGAGAGAGAAAAAAACTTATAGGCCCAAGAAAGTGTCCTATTTCTCCTTAGTTTGACTATGATATCTAACTTACCTTCTTTGTCAGCCTTCTTTGGCTAATCTTAAGCAGGCAAAATCTTAGTGTTCAATCTCCAGTTAATATTAGCATTATACTCACTAATTTACTAAGATGCACAGTGTCCTGAATTTCCCTTGTCTGGCTTTTCCTTGTTCTTAGGACAGCCAGTCCTTTCTTTCTTTGGCAGCTTCCCTCCTGGAACAGCTGCTTTCTGAAGCAACCCTTCTTTGTTTCTGAATTCTCCTCAAGGAGCTCCTATTATCTCTCCCTTCTCTCCTATACATTCTTTTAAAATACTAGAAATATTGTCTGCTCACAACTGTTTTCTATTTATTTGGGAATTCCCCAGTGTCCAGGTGACTTATTTCATTAGCCTTTTCTTTTTCTTAATGGCCATACTATTTTGGATATAGCCAACCAAGGTCACCAATCAAACAAGTTAAACGTTGACACCTTTTAAAAATTTTTTTCTGTAATATATACTAACTTTTTAAGGACAAATAGTGTTCTCATTTTTTTTTGGTTTTCCAATTTGGGGAAGCTTAAAGAGAAAAGATTATATATAGTAGCAAATTTAGACTAAGGTAAATAATTCCATTCGCAGACAATCTAGCAATGTCACGGTAACTACAGAGTACTTTGGGAAGTCTGGTTTCATTGTCAGGTCTTGTATCATACATGTATACATACATATGTGAAATCATACCATATTAGATTTATGTAAGAGACCATGTAGTTCAGTACCTTCAATTGGAAGGAGAGAAAATAAATCAAGTAAAGGAAAGGAACTTGCCCAAAACCTTGCAATGAATTTGTGGCAGAGCTGAAATTATAATAAAGAGTCCCAGATTCTAAACCCAGGATACTTTCGCCTATGCCATACTACATTTTCTGTCTTCAACCAGTAGATTGATTTGTGCTATTTTCCAATTTTATGATGTTTCTCTGAACTCTTTCCTCATTTTCATTTATCTAAGCTAACTAGATTTTTCTCCTTTTAAATCATGTGCCTAAATCCTTTAACAGAACTGTTCTGAAGCTTCTTGCTAAAGACACAGCTTTTTTTAAAGCATGTTCCAAGAATCAGTGAGACAATAAACATTTATTAAATGCCTATTGTGTGCCAGGAAACATACTAAGCACTGGATAAAAGTCTCATGCATTTGGCATCTCTGAATTTGGTTAATAGTTTTATCTGGGAAGATTGTGCCCAATGACATACTCATTTTGAAAACAGTCATGTAAACGTATTCAACATAAAGAATCAAATTGGACATTAATGGGTTGGAGGAAGTATTAGGTTAAAGATACATGAGCAGTTTACTGGTTATAAAATAGGAATTAACTCAAATCAGATAATTTCTTTGCATTAGAAACTCAGATTCACTTTTTTTTTTGTATTTTTGTGTATATATTTTTTTAACATTTATTAATATTCATTTTTAACATGGTTACATGATTCACGCTCCACCTTTCCCCTTCAACCCCCCCTCCTGCACTCCCCCCACCCATGGCCGACGCACATTTCCACTAGTTTTGTCATGTGTCCTTGATCAAGACCAATTTCCAAATTGTTGGTAGTTGCATTGGTGTGGTAGTTTTGAGTCCACACCCTCAATCATGTCCACCCCGACCCATGCGTTCAAGCAATTGTTTTTCTTATATGTTTCCTCTCCTGCAGTCCTTCCTCTGAATGTGGGTAGCTTTCTTTACCATAAATCCCTCAGAATTGTCTTGGGTCATTGTATTGCTGCTGGTACAGAGGTCCATTACATTCAATTTTACCACAGTATATCAGTCTCTGTGTACAGAGTTCTTCTGGCTCTGCTCCTTTCGCTCTGCATCTGTTCCTGGAGGTCTCTCCAGTTCGCCTGGAACTTCTCCAGTTTGTTATTCCTTTTAGCACAATAGTATTCCATCACCCGCATATACCACAGTTTGTTCAGCCATTCCCCAATTGAAGGACATCCCCTCCTTTTCCAATTTGTTGCCACCACAAAAAGCGCAGCTATAAATATTTTCATACAAGTCTGTTTATCTATGATCTCTTTGGGGTACAAACCCAGCAATGGTATGGCTGGATCAAAGGGAAGGCATTCTTTTATAGCCCTTTGAGCATGATTCCAAATTGCCAGCCAGAATGGCTGGATCAGTTCACAGCTCCACCAGCAATGCATTAATGTCCCAATTTTGCCACATCCCCTCCAACATTCATTACTCTCCCCTTCTTTCATTTTAGCCAATCTGCTAGGTGTGAGGTGATACCTCAGAGTTGTTTTGATTTGCATTTCTCTAATTATTAGAGATTTGGAACACTTTCTCAAGTGCTTATTGATACTTTTGATTTCTTTACCTGAAAATTGCCTATTCATGTCTCTTGCCCATTTATCAATTGGGGAATGGCTTGATGTTTTATACAATTGTTTTAACTCCTTGTATATTTGAGTGATTAGACCCCTGTCAGAGTTTTTCGTTATAAAGATTTTTTCCCAATTTGTTGTTTCCCTTCTGATTTTGACTACATTGTTTTTGTTTGTACAAAAACTTTTTAGTTTAATATAATCAAAACCATTTAATTTACATTTTGTAATTTTCTCTAACTCTTGCTTGGTTTGAAAGTCTTTCCTTTCCCAGAGATCTGACAAGTATACTATTCTGTGTTCACTTAACATGTTTATAGTTTCCCTCTTTATATTCAAGTCGTTCACCCATTCTGAATTTATCTTGGTGTAGGGTGTGAGATGTTGATCTAGACCTAATCTCTCCCATATTGTTTTCCAAATTTCCCAGCAGTTTTTGTCAAATAGTGGATTCCTGTCCCAAAAGTTGGGCTCTTTGTGTCACAGTCAGGAAAAATAAATAAAATAAATGCACAAAGAAACAAGACATGAACAAGGTGGAAGTTCATAAAGGGAGAAGACATTCACACAGAAAATTGGAGGAGCAATTTGCGAGAAAAGAACCTTCACAGAGATAGGATAGAGCAGTGAATTATCTTTCCCAAGGTCCTGTTGACCCAAGGCCATTCTTGTTTGGACATATTCAGTAGTCTAAATAGGCAACATGAGAATGTCCAAATTCTCAGACCCCTGAAATGCCTCCTCTAAGACATTCAGCAAGAGTGAGACCCACTGAGTTTACATGAAACTTATTCAAAGAAAATAAGAGTACTCAAATGGCCTCAAATTTCCTCTTCAAAATAGGAAAAAAAATCTTTGCCTCTATTCTTTCTTTGTCTTGTTTTTGTTCCTGCAAAATGAAAAACACATAGACGTCATTGGCACCCCTTAATTTTCCTTGATGAAACTGTTTTAAAAGTTGTTTTAATTCTGTCATATCCCTTTCTGGTCTAGCTTATCCTTTCAAATATTTAACTCTTTTCACAGTATCATAAAATGGTAGAGTTGGAAAGGGTCTAATTCTATCAGTTTTGGTTCAGTTCTTCCTATTTCCTCATTTTACAGACAAGGAAACTGAGATCCATAAAGGTGAAGTGACTTCTGCTTAAATAGTTAACTGCAGAAAATGATGACAATAAAAATACATTCAAAGGGAGTTATAATAATATTATGCAAACCATCATGCTTAATGGTATGCTAAAAGGATTTTCTGGGGTATAAAAAGCAACTTATTCTCAAACCACCCAAAAGTATCATAACATTTGCACAGCCTCCATTTGTTTTCAAGAAGCATTTGGCTCCATTCCTCACTTACAGTCATTCCCATACTGTAGTAGAGTACAGATGAAGAGGTACTGACTGTAGACGGAAGACCTGGGTCAAGTCCTTGCTGTAATCTTGGGCAAATCACTCAATCTCACTCCACCTCAGTTTCTTCATCTATAAAATGAGGGGGTTGGGACAGATGACTCTGAGGTCCCATCTAGTCTAGAACTATGAGCCTACTTGCTGATGTAGAAAATAGACCCAAGTGTAGTGAATCCCGAGTTGTTGAGGTAGCCCAGAGAAGATACAAAACTTGGGTACCAGAGCCATGTCCAGTTCAGTCTCAAATGACTCCTCAAATGTGCCTAGTATATTAGTATCTTGCACATAGAGACATTCCATAGATTTTTGATGGATTAAATTGAATTATCTAAGATATAGAATGTTTGAGTCATGGAAGTTAGAATACTGTATTTTATACTTGACATTTCCCAAGGTAATTTTGTCTCAGACCAAAGACGTCCCATTAATGTGTACTTTTCAGTGAAAATAGGGAATGATGAATGGGCTGCTGTAGTTTTGAGTGAAAATATATTCCTCCAAAAGATTTAAGTGGTATTATAAATTATGGGAGGGGAACTGAAATGTTTTATGGTGTTACTTGAACCCCACAATTAAACTAAATCCCAGTCATTTTCACCGAGCCATTTGTTATTCTTTAGAATATGTGGGTAGAAAGAAGTCTACAAAAGTTTAAGCATTAAAATCTACTTTACTTTTTTCCCTCAATTCTTACCTGTATGCATACATTAAAAGAGATGTTACATATACCAGAAGCCACTTTTGTACACAATTAAACTCCTTTATAACTAGCACCATTGGAGAAAATCAATTTATATCATTTTTGTGGGGGGAGTCTGCCAATACAAGTTTGGTTAAGTTTTCCAAACCATGGAAATTATTTGAAGCATCAAAGCTATCCTGAGGAAGAAATAAAGGCCAGCGTAGTTGTCAGTAGTCCATAGTCAGTACCAAGAAGGGAGAAAAACAAGGGAAAAAAAAAAAGGATATGCGTCCTTATAGTCTGGAAAATGTGATTTGGGCAAACTGTGGGGCAAACAAGGCCCATAATTAAAAAAAAATTCAAATCATACCAAAATATGTGTTGGTTGTATAATTTATATATTAAACTTTTCCTCTACGTGCTTCCTTATAATCCTAAATTTCTTTTTTCTATCTAATATGTCTTTTCCATTAATATTCTCCCCAAGAAGATTGCAAATGGACTCAAGAAGTAAAAGGATGGAAATTCAAGGATAAAGGACTTCCATGAGTAGCCACTGAAAATGAAAATGAGATTGTGAGGTCTTAAAAAAAGATAGTGAAAACAAGGATGATGTGTAATATAAGAAAGGTTAAAGAAATAAAAGGATGGAAGATTTGAATAGTTGGCAACAATTGAAGAAGATATTCTAGGTAGAGAAAAGATGTGTTTGGAGGGTATGCCGGTCTTACTGGAGTAGAGGGCTTCTGTTGAAGGATAGTGGGACATGAGGATAGAAAACATGATTTGGGCAAGATTGTGGGTGATCTTAAATTTTTAGCTAAGAAATTATGATGGTGTTATTATTGTTGAGTTGTTTCAGTTGTGTCCAACTCTTTATGGCTTCATTTGGAGTTTTCTTGGCAAAGATACTAGAGTGGTTTGCCATTTCCTTTTCCAGTCCATTTTATAGATAAATAAACTGAGGCAAATAGGGTTAAATGACTTGCTGTGGGTCATCCTGCTAGTATGTACCTAAGCCCATATTTGAACTTACCAAGTTTTCCTGACTCCAGGTCTAGCACTCTATTTACTTCACCATATAGCTACTCCAAGAAATGATAACGATAATATAAATAAAAACAGCTGAAATTTATGTAGTGTTTTGTCAAATTTGAAAAGTGCTAGAAAGTTTTTTAAATGCTTTACATATATTATCACATTGGAGCCTCATAAAAGTCCCTTGAGCTAGGTACTATCATTCTCATTTTGCAGATGAGGAATTTGAGAGTCAGAGAGGTAATGACCTATTGAAGATCACACAGCTAACATATATAGTGGTTTAACCTTTGCAAAATATTTTACACTTCTCATCTCATTCTAGTCTCAAAAAAAAATCAGTAAAAGTGGCACCATATTATAGATGTGGAGCCTCAGAGACTCAGAAAGGTTAATTCAGTTGACCATGATTACAAGAATGAAAAAGTGTCAGAGGCAGAATTTGAACCCAAGTTTCCTAATTTTCAGTTAGGGAATCCAGGAGGCTTATCGTTCTTTGAGGAGTTGAAAATTCTCCTGCCTTGGAAAGTAATATTGGACTTGACCTTATTTGTCCAATTCTTTCGATGTATCTCCCTGCCCATTTCTCTTTCCTTTCTTTGAAAGTTTAATTGTCATTACATTCTTTGTTTTTCCTATACCTTTCTTCATTGAGTAAACAGTTCAATTCTAGGAGGCTCTCTGACTTTCAGCTGAGACGCTGATGTAGGTTGGTTGCTACATTTCTACTGGTCCCTTTGACACTGCCTCTGATACTGGGGCAGCTTCCCAAGGGCAGTGGAAATGTATCATTTGAGATCACTTACTTCAAGTGCTCTTTAAAAGAGATTACTGACCTCTCTGTCAGAGCTTAAACCGAGCTTTGTCAGCATCAAAAGGGTTGGCTCAAGAAGGTAGAGGGATCCTCCTGACAGCAAGAACCCATGGATTCTGGAGTCTCAGGTAATACTTTGGGTTCTGAGCTATATAAAGCAAAAGGTGTAATTAAAGACTTTATAATAGAGGGTTTGGTATGGAGGCGGGAAGGATGATGGAAGAGGGGACAGAGAACCTCTGAAACTATTTGGGTCTGCCAAAGACAACTCTTGATAAAGTGATTTCCTTTGTAGCTAGAGGGAAGGAATGAAGGGTAGGAAGTCAAAAGATGGGGGTGGGGGAGAGCAAAGCCTCAGCTTATAGTCAAAGGCATTTATTTTAATCGGTAAAACATTGTAAATTATAAGCCTCTGGGAATCATAGCCTGGAACTAGTGATCAGACTCTATTTGATGGAGGAAGAGAGGGGTACCTTTCAGTAAGAAATTATTTCAGATTCTTTATTTGCCTGAAAAAAGAATATTTTTCAAGGGGAAAGCAAGAATCTGAAGCTGTGGCAGTGCCCTGAGATAGATTTAAAGGTGAATAGAAAAGTGCTTATTATTTCTGCATCAGGTAAATGTTATTCTAGAGTCATATAGTTTTCTCATTTCCCTTTCAGAATATTCCGTGCCTGGACTCTAATACTTGAAAACAGCAAGTCTTGAACTTAACTCATTATCAAGAAGGTCTATTTAGCAAATCAGGAATTAGATAAAGAAACATATTGGTGGGGGGGGGGGAGCTTGATTGGGTGAAGGGTGAGTCCCAATGAATGAGTAACACACGGAAGACTGGGCAAAGAGTTTCCTTGTTGTCAGGAAATACTGATCCCCAAATAGGAGAGTTAATTCTCCTGTTATGTTATTTCCAAAGGTAACCTAGGAAGATTGGTATA
Source organism: Gracilinanus agilis (assembly GCF_016433145.1). Taxonomy (NCBI): domain Eukaryota; kingdom Metazoa; phylum Chordata; class Mammalia; order Didelphimorphia; family Didelphidae; genus Gracilinanus; species Gracilinanus agilis. Next base: position 431,075,827 of record NC_058133.1, on the reverse strand, counting down.
AAACAAATATAAGACCCAAGGCCAGCAGGGTTGGTAAAGAGAACCCTGACGGGAGAGATTAGCTCATTTTGTGGGTGCCAGTTTGTTTCTGAGATCATTTTATTGATTGAAATCCTGTTATATAACCTCTGAGAAGAAAGCAAAAGGGATCTGAGGAAAGAAGATGATGAAGGAAAATGGGGTTAGGGTACATTTTTTGTTTGTCTTTCTTCATCCTTCTCACTACCTTCAAAGACCCCTGACCCATTTGTTGAATGGGTCTCAACACTACTTTGCTGCCTTTTTGCAGGAGGAGACTACTGGAAGCTAGATTGACAGATAGTGTTCAGTAAAGATCTTTATTCAGAATTAATGTATTGATTGAAGTCTGAGCCTTCTTTTCTGATTTATAGACCAAAAATCCAACAGGCAAGAGAAAAGCTCCCCAGACTCTTCTTTTCCTCTCTCTGTTGTCATCTTTGGCCCTTTTGGAAACTAGACTGCTTTATACCTAGAAAAAACATTCTTTCTCTGACCCTCATCTAATTGGAGGCAGTTTTCCCATTGGCTGCTTAGAGAGGGCTTGAGTTGGGTCTTCAATTCTGTTTGAACCCAGGACTTCCCAACTCCAGGCCTAGTGCCCTATCTACTGTTCTACCTAGCTTCCCCCAGTTAGATTATTTTGTGTTAAAGTTAATTTAATAAGGTTGCCTTCTCTTGAGGTAGTGATGTGGTTAAGTATATAAAACACTGGGCTTAGAATTAAGAAGACCCGAGTTAAAATCTAGCTTCAGGCACTTTGTTTTTGGTTATGGGACTCTGGGAAAATCATTTAACCTTTTCCTGTCTCGATTTTCTTAACTGTAAAATGAGAATAATAATAGCATCCACCTGTCAGGATTTGTTATAAGGATCAAATGAAATCATATGTTTAAAACATATGTTCTCCTTTAAAATGCTAGCCACCATTATTATTATCATCTGGCAGAGGTCCTCAACTCTGGGAAAATGAGGATTTTTGACTGCGGAGAGGAAAGAAAGGTGATTTTTTTTTTTTTTAGCATGGGATGTGGGAAGGGATGAAAAGAGGTGAAGGGCACACCCAGGTTAGGTTCTCCAGGGGATGGTGACTAGAATAGGTGGGTGGGAATAAGAACAATGGTAATATAGAAAGGGAAATGTAATAACAGTAAAGATATTTCTTTGCCTAGGGCCTTAGAAGGAGATATGGCTATCTCAGCCATTAAAAAATTCTCTCTGCTATTACTTCCTATGTGGTGTTGAACAACTTCATCCCTCTGAGCCTAAATTGCCAAATCAATAAAAACAAGGGAGAAACATGATTTTGATCGTCTTTAAGGACTCTTTTAAATCTGAATTTATCATTCTATGACCCTATATTATATATGTAGGTTGTTAGTTTCTTGTATAGGGAATGAGTATTTTCAGTTTTAGCTGTAAAATCTTGTTAAAAGTTAAATATTTAAGTATATTTCTTTTTATGTAAAAGTTAAAGACAACCCGCTAATTTATATAACCCTTTAAAGTTTTCTTATAGCCCTATGAGATCGATTATTTTGGTATTATAATTTTACAGACAAGGAAACTGAGGTACAAGGCATTTAGGTAATGTGCTTAGGGGCCCAGAGCCAGAAAATAAGGATTTGAACTCAGTTCTTCTATTTTTAATTCTTTTCCCTCCAAAACCCAATGATTCCTTAAAAGACCTGCTGTTGTGTTTTAGTCATTCCTAGTTACATCTAACTCTGTCATCCCATTTGGGGTTTTCTGGGCAAAGATACTGGAGTGGTTTGCAATTTCCTTCTCCAGCTTATTTAACAGATGAAGAACTGAGGCAAACAGGATTAAGTGTCTTGCCCAAGGTTATACAGGTTTATCCACTGTACTCCCTAGTTGCCCTTAAATGTTACAATTCCCTAAAGTATCAGGAAACTGGTGTTCCTTAATAAAAGGAATATGCCCTTCAAATATTTGCTGCGCCTTTATATTTTCCTTTCTATACTTGCACAGAGTATTTTTTATTGTTTTCTTTGATGAACAATGATAAAAATTAGGGTTAGCAGGAGAGGGGACTGCATATATGATGTGATAATTACACTGACCAAGAAACTAATAGAAAAAAAAGTGGTTTCATTTTTTAATCCCTTTCATCAGCTCTTAACATACAAATGACACGCTGTGCCTTGAAGCATTTAGAAAGGTGAAATGTGAGTGTGAATTCACATCCCATCCAATCATTTCTCACAGCAGAGGGGCTGACCTCTTCTTTTAGGGATAGAAGTCTGGTAAAGAGTTGTGCTAAGCTATTTACAGTATCCCATCTGTTTACCAATTAGTACAAATGCTAATGGGAGGTTTTCAAAGAGAACAAAAATCACTTGAACATTTACAGTTTTATTCTTGTTTTAAGAATCTCAGACTTTTAAGAGACATCAAAGGCTCTCTAACCTAATCTATCCTCTGAACAAGAATCCCCTCTGCAGCACCCCCTGAGGAATGATCATTCAACCTTTAACCTTAGGTGGCACAGTGAATAGAGCTCTCGACTTGGAGTCAGGAAGACCTAAGTTCAATTCTTGCTTCAATCACTTAGCTTCGTGAACCTGGGAAAGTCACTTAACCTCTCCTGGCATTAGTTTCCCCATATATAAAGTGGGGATAATGATATTGCCTATCTCATAGAGCTGTTGTGAGGGCCAAGTGAGATAACATTTAAAGTGATTTATAGATCCTAAAGAATTATTTAAAGGCTAGTGAAGAAATTGATAATGAATTGTTTTATTTATTAGTAATATTTCTATGGGAGATCATTTTCCCTTTAGTCTCCAAAGATCAGGCTGAAATAGCCTGCTTCCAAACTAAAGTTGCTCCAATGTATCAAAGTAGGTTTTGCCTTTTGATAGGACCTTGAAAGGATTAAAGGCAAGGCAGATCAGCCATGGTGAATTCTTATCCATTTGGAAGTAAGTTGGATTAATTAAATAAAAAAATGAAAAAGTGAAAGAAAAAAAAAGTAAGCTGGGTCAGCCATGTGGTTTGGGAAACACACTGGCATCTTCTTTATTTAGATCAGTGATTCCCAAAGTGGGCGCCACCACCCCCTGCTGGGTGCTGCAGCAATCCAGGAGGGTGGTGATGGCCACAGGTGCATTTATCTTTCCTATTAATTGCTATTAAAATTAAAAAAAATTAATTTCCAGGGGTCTAAGTAATATTTTTTCTGGAAAGGGGGCAGTTGGCCAAAAAAGTTTGGGAACCACTGATTTAGATAAACACCCTCCTAATACTGTGATGAAGGAATGAAGGAGGAATTGAGGTCTCTAAGTCTACCTCCTCATTAACTATTCACCAATCAGACCTGTCTTGGGATATCAAGGGAATGGCTGATTGTATATATAGACCTACACAAAAGAACTTCCTTGACTTTGATTTTTGAGAAGGTCTAATGACATCCCAGGGTGATATTTTGACTTGCATCTGAATTAGATTTAAGGGGGCGGGGGGAGTTTTACAAGATGAAGGTAATCAAAATGGGAAAGCATTAGAAGCTTGGGGGACTAAGAAAGTCTCCCTCAGTTCAAAGGGCATTCTAGCTGAGTCATGAAGGCCAGAGAAACTAAGAGGAAAAGTGAAGGGGAAGAACATTCCAGGCACTGAGGAAAATAAATGCAAAGTTAAGGAAATCAGAGATGTGACATTTAAGGAATTGCAAATGTGCCAGTATAGATAGATCATAGAGTTCATGGAAGGCAATAGGATTTAAGAAGAAGGAAAAAGAGAAAAAAGCCAGGAAATGAAGAGTCTGAAATGACAAAGTTTATGTCTGATTGGAAAGTAATTAATATTTAGCCACTGAAGGTCCTTGGACAGAGGAGGGGGGATAATGAAGTAGTGACCTGGTCAGGCTTATACTTTAGGAAGATTCCTTTGGCAACTTTTTGGGGAAGGAGAGCAACTAGAAGACTATTTTAGGAGTCCAGGCATGAGATGAAGAGGGACCCTCTCAAAGTGGTGGTAAGTGTCAGAGACGTTGTTACGTATGGAAATCAATTAGGATGCAGTGATGGGCAAACTACAGCCCAAGGACCAGATGAGGCCCCCTGAAATGTTCTATCCAGCCACACGACATTATTCCTAATCTGACAAATACAATGAGTAGGATACAATACAATGAAACTTCGAAAGAGTTGCCTTAGAAGCAGAATGACAGATGAGCATTTCCTTTCCTTTGGTACCCTCTTTTAAAAAGTTTGCCCATTACTGAATTAGGGGATTCTTAAAGTAGTTCATTCAAAAGGTAAAAGGGCCTAAACTAAGGTGGTAGCCTTGTGAGTGGAGTCTTTATTTTCTGAGCCAACTGAATAGACTGTGTTTGATTCATAGGTCCTGAAGGTAAATTTAATTCTTTTAGGAGAGTTTGAGGGTAATGTCAGAAGAAACTATTCATAATCACTACCTACCAGACTAATGGGAGAGCTAGATAGCACCTTGAATAGAATGCCTGGTTTAAAATCAGGAAAATTCCTTTTTCTGAGTTTAATCAATATAATTAACTATCTACATGAACCAGGGCAAGTCACAATCCTGTTTGCCTTAGTTTCCTCATCAGTAAAATGACCTGGAAAAAGATATAGCAAACTACTTCAGTATTTTTGCCAAGAAAACTACAGATGGAGAAATGCGATGTTAGACATGACTGAAAAACAACTGAAAAATAGACTAATCCACACCTCCTCTAAGGAGGATGACCAAAGATGCTACATTCTAATGTGGGATTAATGAACCTGTCTTTTTGTCAATAGATTCGTCTAGGACCCAAAGCCTTTCTCCGCACCTCTAGGCCAATAGGCAGGTCCCCTCCCTATTAATCTTCTTCCCCCAATTTCTTTGCGTCAACTTAGGTCAAGTTTTTTTTTTTCCCTCCTTTCTCTAACCTTCATTTCTCTTCTGCTCTCCACTCCCTCTATGGCAAAACTCCCAGATCTTTAATTGTGTTTTATGATATGTTTGATATTATTTTAGTTAATGTTTAATCATTTTTTCATAGTCTCAATTCTCCCTTATCTGGCCTTCAGGAACTCATCCTTCGCCTCTAGTTATAAAGTTTATACAAAATAAGATCATGCATTTTAGAACTGGAAGGAGACACAGATGTCATCTAGCTCAACTCCTCTCATTTGGAGGGGAAGAAACTGAGGCCCTTAGTTATCAAGTAGCAGAGCCAGATCAAACACTGCTTCTCTGACATAAGAGTTAGGGCTCTGAGAAGTGTCTTAATGGATTGATCTTTTCTCTTAATTGAGGTATCCTAGTTATATGCTACTTAACAGTGTTTTGCTCAGTCTAATTTAAAATAGTGTCTAAGCCTTGGAATAACATCATGAGAATCTGTTGCATATATATAATCACTTTGTTCTATTGTTGATGTTAGTGATAATTCAATCTTAGTAATGTTGAGTCTTCCCAGGGTCAGTTATATTGCCTTCTACTGGGGATAAATATCAATTTTTGTTGAATTAAGTACTCTTTGTGAAGTCTGTTGTCTAAATTTCTGTTTTTGAGGTACCATTACTGGTATTTGGTGTTGTAATGCTGCACTATATTGACAATATATCTTTTGAATATCCATTTTAATATCCATGTCTTCTTTTTAGGAGAGGCCAGGGCAGCTAGGTGGTGCAGTTGACAGGGTATTGGGTCTGGAGTCAGAGAAGACTCATTTTACCGAATTCAAATCTAGCCTCAGACACTAGTTGTGTGACCATGGGCAAGTCATTTAAACCTGTTTGCCTCAGTTTCCTCCTCTGTCAAATGACCTGGAGAAGAAAATGGTAGACCACTCCAGTATCTTTGCCAAGAAAACTTCAAATGAACTTACAAAGAGTTGAACAATTGAAAGATGACAACAAAAGTAACCTCCCCTTCTTATAAGAAATAATCACAGCAAAGTCTATAACCCCACTAGTTACACAGTGAAAAAAGGAGGGAGGAAGATACAACAGAGCTGCTATAGTAAAGACTGTCCCCAATCATTAATTCTCCCGCAGGTCTATTTAAAGAGTGTCAATGTATTGATGTTATTGATCCAGATGGTGGAACATCCTGGATATGTTTATAAGCCTGGAGAGGTTATTAAGTGAGTTAAGTTAAATAGAAGGTGATGTCAGAAAGGGAAATGAATGTGTAGAAAGCTGGAGAAGACTATCTTCCTTGCCGGGTGAGAGGAAGCAGGGAAGGATCTCCATCCAAGTATTGATTCTCAGAACTTATTCTGTACCCAATGAGTGTGGAGAGGATTTTTAGGGTTCATGCTGAGGTTGGCAATCTCATCTGAGTAGCTGATTAGAGAAATTTGGGGATCCGGATCCCTAGTTGATACTGTGGGGTAATATTAGTTTGGGAGAAATTAAGGTTACCAAGTTATGGCAGATGAAAATATCTTATCATTCTGATCCCTAAATGATCTTTGTACTGGGAGAGTACCCAGAAGGAAACCAAATGATTCAGTGTCTCAATGTGTATGTAATTAATGGAAAGAGGTGGCATGCTTGAAAATGTGGGTATCTGTGTATCCTTTTCACAGAAATGGGTTCTGAATTGAATTCCATCAATTCAATTAATATTTATTGAGCATTTATTAAGTTCTAGCTCCTTGCTAAGAGATAGAAATACAAAGACAAAAATGGAAACAGTTTCTACCTTCGAGTAATTTGCATTCTTTGTGTGTGTGTGTGTGTGTGTGTGTGTGTGTGTGGAGGATAAAGAAAGGAGATGGACAACCAGTACAAAGATAACTAAATACATATTGATGCAAAATAAATACAAAGTTATTTCAAGGACTGAGGAGAGCTGTAACAAATGGGAGCACAGGGGCAATGGAAAGGGCTTTGTGTTCGACACTTAATCCTTACCTTCTATCTTAGAATCAATTATAAATATCAATTCAAAGACAGAAAGAACAGTAAGGACTAGACAATTGAGGTTAAGTGACTTGCCCAGGGTCACATAGCTAGGAAGCGTCTGAAATCTGATTTGAACCCAGGACCTCCCATCCCCAGGCCTGGTTCTCTATCCATCGAGCCACCTAACTGCCCCTAATAATCTACTTTAAAGTTTTATTGAAAAAATTGATTAATAATAACTAATAATAATTTATAATAATGAAAAATGTTAATAACACATATGTATATGTGTATATCTATATGTTGTTTTGTGTGTATGTTTTAAGGTTTACGAAACACTTTACAGATATTACTTTATTTTATTCTCATCCTACCCTAGTCCCATTTTTTTTAACCCTTACCTTCCATCTTAGAATCAGTGCCTCAGTGGATAGAGAGCCTGAATTGGAGATGGGAGGTCCTGGGTTCAAATGTGGTCTCAGACATTTTTTTTAGCTAGTGATCCTGTGCAAGTCACTTAACCCCAACTGCTTAGCCTTTAGAGGTTTTCAGTTTTGGAACCAATACACAGTAATGATTCTAAAACAGAAAGGTTTGGGGGGTTGGGGGAAAGGGGGAGTTTTTCAATTAGAATCATATGAGAAATTATTTTTGTGGGGAAAGCAGCAAATAACTTATACTGTACTTGGAATATTTCATGCTACTGAATTGATGCCTGTCCTAACAAACCAATTCATAAGATTCTGACCTTTGTATTCAGATGGAAATTGCTCAGTTTGCTATGTAAATTCATCAATTCCTCAAATTACAGATTATGGAAATTATCTCTGAGAATCAGGTGACCTTATTGGTTACTCTGCCTGCTATTTGCCAAGAAACCAAGATTTAAGAAGTACTTATTAGTCTTTTAATTGTTTTTTTCTGCCACCCTCCTACCCCCTTGGGGAGTCAGGAGGAGAGCGGCATTCTGGATGTAACCAAAGAACGTTCTTGAGCTCCAGACTGGGTCTAGAAAGCAGTCATGCAAAAAAGGAAACAAAAACAAAAACAAAACCCAGCTGTTACATACAGTACTATGGCACTAAGAACAAGTGGCTGAGCCAAGGTAAGGCCCTTGTGAATTTATTCCAGGGCTCTGACGTAGTTTTTCCACAGGGCTTCTAAACCAAAGAGCCAAATAGTGGTACATTTAGCGTTTTCATCAACAGTGTGGAGTGCTGGGGCGGAGAGGAGGAGGAGAGCCAGTCCTTCTTCCTCCTCCCCTCCCCCGCCCTACCAGCTCGGTAGCACTGACCGCATTGGCTACTGTTCTGACGTAAGCCCTCCTTCATTTTCCCATCTCTTCCCCCTCCCCTTTTGTCCCCTCTCCGTTTCCCCGCTCCCTTTCTTAGTTCTGTGATGGCTTGTGTGATTCATGAGCTTATTCTCAGTTGGCTGCTGAGCTGAGTGACTTGATAAAGGTGTTGTTAGGTAGCATGAACGTCAGGAGGAAGCTTGGGCCACTCTGCTCCCCTTCCCCCAATTCCATATATGTCATTCTTTTGGTCAGAAGATAAACGTTATAATAGACGGTGGAGCTCTCAGTCTTTGCCCCATCTCTACTCTGTGAATTACCAGCAGGTTTGCGGAGGTATATACATTCTCGAGTCTGTGTGCACCTCTGATTAAGGGACAGATGATGGCAGCATAGAGGCAATTTGCCACCTTTTGTGGGTAAAGCTTTGCTCTGGTTTACATCCTGGGGTATGGGAAAGTCAGCTCAGTATATTCATAAAGTTACAATCACTCTGTATCTCCTTACATAGGGATATTATAAGATGAACCTACTTTTTAGCAAGTCTGTGACTATAGAAAGACATTCCTATGGAGGAGGGAGTGGGAGTGGGAGATAGAATTCCTGACAAGGACAATGATAATGACTAATATATTAGAGGTTTTGGTTTTTTTAAGATTTGCAAAGTATTTTACAAATATTATCTCTTTTTATCTTCATGGAAACTCTTGAGAGGTGGGAGCTATTATTATGCCTGTTTTTACAGATGAAGAAACTGAGGCTAAGAGAGGTTAAATAATTTACCCAGGGTCCCACAGCTAGTACATTTCTGAGATAGAATTTGAACTCAGATATTCCTGACTCCAAGTCATCCCTCCATCTACTAAACATTTGCAATTTCATTACTGAACAGCTTGAAAGATATACTTTTCAATATTGTTTTTCTTTTAAATGACATTATTGGTTTACATTATGAGTATAAAATCCCAGGATTACAGTATCCTAGTATTGCAGTTTTAAAATCAAAGTCCTATAGAGAGGAGTGGGGCTAAAGGAAATGAGGAAGAAGCAGAGATGGAAAAAAATATTAATTGATCTAGGAAGATGAAGATGGGTTAAAATGACTCATTTGATTCTAGGTCTGAAGTTTAATTTATGTTTTGGAATTTTCTGAACAGCATTTTCTTCTGATGGCAGCTGGTGGCCTACTAGGAATGAATCAGGTTGGTTCCATTCAATCTTAAGACTCCTTTGAGGGTAGATACCCCCACAGTAGATAACCACATTACATAAGCCATCAATCAACATGTCACTAATTGGTCTCCTTGAAAGCAGTCTCAGCAGAAAGGCCAGCAATTGAATTGACCCAGTGGTTGTCCTGTGGTCTCAGTAATTTCATGGTGGGCTCTAGGCCAAATTTTGGGGGAAATATGTTTTTTCTGTGGCTACCCAGATGTCTTAAGGAATGGACTTAAGGAAAGAACTCTTCTCTAACTATGATTCAAGGGGTGGAGCACAAGAGGAGTCAGGATCATTTCCTCTTCCTGAAGTCAACAGTAATCTATTGAGGCTTCCTCCCCTGTTATTCTCAGCTGCTCTTCAATTAGAGTTTACTGAGGCTCAATGAGTGCATGAGGGGTAATGTTTTAATATTTTCAAGCCACGTAGCCCTTTCTTCTGAATTTCCACATGGACGTCTTACCATCTTCTCAAGTGGAATATATCCCAAACTGAAATTATCTTTTTCTCTTGAACTTTTCTTCTTGACTTTATACTTTGCAATTTTCCCCCAGTGGAGCTGCTCTTTGTTTTTGTACCATAGGGGATATCTTTGATTCTCTCATCTCTTTAACCTCACATATTTGACTCTTCTATCATGGGCAATGCTGTTCCTGTGCTTTCAGTAACCTCCCTATCTTTTACCAGTTGAATTTCTATACATCTTTTAAAATCCATTTGATGCAACTTCCTTCTTCAAGTTTTCTTTGATTCCTCTTCCCCATTCAGTAATAACATTCCTTTTATTTTGTACTTTTCTCATACATTAATATATTAATTCACTAATTACACATTAATTTTTATGTATTATAGTTATTTGTATTGTGAACAAAGACATGTAATTATCTGGGCTCTATGTCTGAAGTCAACAAGGATGTAGGATTTCCCAACAAAGCTCAAGGTTGTTTGGAACCCACCACGGGGCTCTTGGAAGTAGGAAAATTTGACCCTAGCTTTTATCCCTTATTTTGGCACCCCAAGACAATCTTTGGATTTTAAAGAAAAATATTTTACTCCTGAACCTCTGAACCATATCTCTCTGAGGGGATGTGTGGAATCCTCCTTACAATGATGAGAGACATTATACTGGTGTTGAATGGATATTCTTAGGACCATGGTGACTCTTAGTGCCCATAAGACCTGCCTTTTATCTGGACTGAGATCAGAGTCCACCAACTCAGAGGAGCTCAGGAAAAGAGCATCATAAGGAACATAAATTAGAAGTGGGGAAAGAAGTAGGTCTTTTTTGACTTGTAACCAAGGGCAGAAGAGGTGGCTGGAAGAATGCTGGCTTGCCAATGGTCTAGCTTGGCAACTGGCTCATGAGGAGGTGACTAGGAAAGTGCCAACATCAGAGATCTGTCTCAGGACTGGCTATGGGAGTATTAGTCCAAATGCACAGTCAGGCATGGGATTAGCTAAAGGAGCCTTAGTGCACCTGAGGTCTGATTGTGGAGGTGCACAGCCAACTGTGGAGGAGACTCCTAAGGGAACAGCCAACTATATATGGCTTATGCCTTTTCTTTCTCTGGTATATTTTTTTATTATTTAGCAAATAATTATAAATTAAGATACAGTCTCCAGATAGTTTTAATCTTAACAGAAACTACCATAAGATTTGACAACAATCATACTGTGGTATACCAGGCCTTTAGTCTCTGAAGTCTCTACTTCTGAGATGCCATAGAGGACCCAGAAGATCTAGCATTCTGAACTTAAAGATCCAAGAAAATTAACACCAGGGGTTGGAAAATGGCCCACAAATCCAGGTGACATGAACTAAAATTAAACAGGACTGACTACCCCATCTAAAAGTACAGTAGGATTTGGAACTGACCCTGGCACAAAGCCCAATGCAGGAATAAAGACTGGGGAGACAAGTATACTGAAGAAAACACTAACCACTATAAGGAATTATTGTAGGTTCAGAGATCCAAAAAAATATAACCCAGAAGGATAAAGTATCACCAAAACTATTCAAAGTGAAGATTTATTTTAAAATGCATTTTCTACAAAGATTATTTGAATACCTAGAAGAAATGAAGCAATAAATGTTTTAAATTGAAATAAAAGCCCTCAAGGAAAGAGCTAGAAAGATAATAAATAACTTAGAAGAAAAAGTAGTAGACCTTTTCCAAGAAAAGTGTTACTGAATATTAGAACAGATGAAACAGAAATCACTTACTCTTATGAGAACAAGAAATATCGGAACAAAATCAAAGATCAGCAAAATACAAGAAAATATAAGAAATTTGATGTTTTTAAAAACTGACCTGGAAAATATATCAAGGAAAAATCATTGAAGAATCACTGTAGAAACTAAAAACCATAATAAATAAAAATCTCAACAATATTTCAAGAAATAATAAAGGAAAGCTACTCAGATATATTAGAACCAGTTATAACTTAAAAGACTAGAAAAGAAAAGTATCAGAAATATCTTAGTCAAAATCTTCAGTTTCTGTATTAAAGGAAAAATATTGCAGGCATCCAGATAGGAGTTCAAACACCAAGAAATCAATCAAGTTCACGCAAGACCTGACAGTAAGCCTCTAAATGAGAGGAGAGCTTGGAATCAAATATTCCAAAAGGCAAAAAGTACAGACTTACCAAGAATAACTTACCCTGAAAAACTGAGTATAATTCTTTTGGGAAAACATAGAACTTTAGTGGAAGAGAGTATTTTCAAATATTTCTGATGAAAAGATGAGAATTGAGTAAAATTTAAAGATGCAAACACACGAATGAAGAAAAAATGTATAAAGCAAAATTTATTTGCTCAATCAGAAGAGGTTATTTGATGATGAATGCCAGTATTTTAGTAGAAGAAACAAGTTTTTCTTAAGAAACTTTCTTAAGAAAAAAGATGCTATGAACTTAAATAAGGAAAACAGAAGAAAAGAGAAGAGAAAAGGAGGTTGTAGAAAGGAGGTGATTATTATTAGAGGAACTGCTCTACAGAGTTCAGTCATAGAGGAGCAAAAAAAAAAAAAAAAAAAAAAAAGAACTCTTTTAAGAAATGAGCAACTTCAGGCAAGCAACCGAGGCCTAAGAGTATTTTCACAAGCTTCTTTTAGAAGAGGTAAGGTTGTCTGTGGTGGAAGAATGGGATAAAATGACTTTGGGTGAGCATAGTTGTTGTTTTTAATCTTAAACTGTAATATTATTAGCATAATTTAAAGACTGAATATTGGTAATTGTTCTGCAACTTACTGCTATAGAAAATTATTTTCCCAAGATTTCACCACTATGTGTCTGAAGCAAGATAAGAACCCAGGTCTTCCTGACTCCAAACCCAGCACTCTATCCACAGCACCACCTAGTTTCCTGGAAGTCCCTAATCAGTAGGTTAGAATCAGTAGATTAGAATACCAGGTCAGGAGATGGCAAGCCAGGAAAGATGTGTTGCAATGTAGAAAGCCATATGTTACTGAGCTTTACTAGGAAATTTTGAAATCTTACCTGGTACATCTCCAAACTACTTGTCATCACCATAACTCATTCTCTACCACGTGCCAGAATTTCCAGTGGGGAGGGTAACATAAACAGCCCAAATGTCCTATCCTTCTCTCAAAGACTTCACTCAGGGTTGCCCCTGGTGACTTGAAGGCTTTGGAGAAATTTTTAAAAAGTACTTTCTTCATCACAGAAAAGGTTAGGAACTTCTCATCTGGGTTGGTTTGTTTACTAAGCACATCATAATTTTTTTGGAATCACCAAACATTTATTGAATGCTCACTAAGAACAAAAATCGATGCTGAAATCATTTTGTAATAAAAAAAAAAGGGTCATAAGATCATGGAATTTAAAGTTGGAAAGGACCTTAAAAACTATCATGTCTAAAGCTCTCATTTCTTGAAAAAATTTACTGACGTTTTCTGTTTTTTCATTATAGTCTTTTCTGAATATTACTCTTTAACCCCCTCCTTCCAAATGATCCTTCTCTAATAAGAGAAAAAGAAAACAGTTAAGCAAAATAAATTCCAATGGTTCCCTATCACCTCCAGAATCAAATATAAAATCCTCTGCTTGACTTTAAAGCCCTTCAGAAATTGTTCCCTTTTACCATTTCTAGTTATCTTATACCTTTCTTCTCTCCATAGAGCCAGTATCCCTGGTTTCTTTACTCTTCCTCACATATGTATTCTATATCACAACATCGATGGTCTCCAGACCTGGAATACTCTCTCTCCCTTCTCATCTCCGTCTCCTAACCTTTTCAGCTTCCTTCAGATCTCTGCTAAAGTCCCACCTTTTGTAAGAAGTCCTTTCTTATATGCTTTCTTAATGCTAGTGCCTTCCCTACAAAATTACCCTCAAGTTGTTCTGTCATGTCTTTATCTTTTTTTTATGCGTAGTTTCCATGTTGTCATCCCTGTTAGCAGTGAGCCCCTCCAAAGTCTGGACTATCATTGTTTCTCCATATCTCCAGTGTTTAGCATAGTGCCTGACACATAATAGATGCTCAATGAATTTTAATTGACTGACTGAGCCAATAAGTGGCCATATCTGACAGCAAAAGCATTTCCTATTCATAGTCTGTTACCTTTCCAATAAAAGTACAGAAGTACATTTTTTTTCATCCCTTTTCAGAGACCAGGCTTGGGCATTATAATTACACAAAGTTCATTTTAAAAAATTATGTTATGGTCATTGTAAATTTTGTTCTCGTTCTTATTTTGCTGTGCATCAATTCATAAAAATCATACCATAAGAATAGCTGGACTATTAACTCTACCAACATGAAATTAGTGTGCCTGCCTTCCTCAGTCTCTTCCACACTGACTACTTTAGTCTATTGCAGTCTTAGTCAATGTACTGAATGTCAGATAAAACCTCATAATTTAATTTTGCAAATTTTTTAACTTGTGATTTTGAGTAATCTTTGCAATTCTTCTGAGAATTCTTTATTTATATCTGACTATTTTGAGTAATGGTCCTCTATCTCATATGTTTGCACAATTTTCCATATATCTTAGATGTCAGACTTTTTTCAGAAATTTTTGATAAAAATATTTTTCCCCAAATGATGGTTTTGCTTCCTATTCTAACTTCATTGATTTTGTTCACATTTTTCCATTTTATGTATTTGAAACCATCTTTGTAGTTGTGAAAGGCACCATTTTAACTTTTCTCTATTTTCCAAAAAAAAAAAAAAAAAAGGATGCAAATTTTATATCTAGGCAAGATATCCATTGGGAACATAGTATGGTATATAACAGTGATGGCAAACCTATGGCACAGGTTCCAAAGATGGCACACAGAGAGCTCTCTGTGGACACCCAGTTGTCACCCCGTACCCCCAAAGTTCATTATTTGAAAGGTAGAGGAACTTGGGCACAGCTGCTCACTTTCCCTTCTCTATCATACCTGATAACATTTTTTTACATCACTTACCCCTCTGTCCAGTAGCCCAATGGGAATGCACAGGGGTTAAGGTGGCTCATAGGCAGCACAGCTGGAGGGGAGCAGAGAGCCTGGGCCACCTCCCACCCCCCCCCCCAGTCCACATTCCCTGAGGACATTCCTTACTTCCCCCACCTCTCCACCCAGCAGGCCAATGAGAGAGCTTTCTCTCTCCCTAGTGTGAGGTAAGGGGCATGGTACCCAACACTCAGTGAGGGGGAGGGGCTTGCAAGGCATTCAGTATGGAGGGTGGGATGGGACCTGGCACTCCATTTCTAAAAGGTTCACTCTCACTGGTATATCTAAGACTGCTATAAAATGATTCTTTAATTAACTATTTATTTTTTTTTAAACCCTTGTACTTCGGTGTATTGTCTCATAGGTGGAAGATTGGTAAGGGTGGGCAATGGGGGTCAAGTGACTTGCCCAGGGTCACACAGCTGGGAAGTGGCTGAGGCCAGGTTTGAACCTAGGACCTCCTATCTCTAGGCCTGACTCTCACTCCACTGAGCTACCCAGCTGCCCCCTTAACTATTTATTTTTCAAGTATTTCCAGCCATTCTTGTCAAATAAAAGTTCTTCCCCAAATAGTTTATGTTCTTGGGTCTATCAAGCATTACTTGCTTTGATTGTTTCTGGTTTCTACTAATCTTGACCGTTTTAGATCTACTCTTCTACTTTTTAGCCCATAGTAATTAATTTTTATGATTAATGTTTAATAATATAATAGGAGTTCTAAATATACTATTCCTTTTCATATCTCACTTTAATATATTCCTTGAATGCTAGAGATATTGTTGATCAAAATTAATTTGACTATCATATTTGCATCTATAAAGTAACAGTTTGCTCATCTGATCAGTATTGCACTGAATCTGTAAATTAATTTTGGGAATAGCATCATTTTCCTTAAATTGGGCTCAAATGTTAGCAATAATTAATCTTCCACATATTTATTAATGGTTTCTTTTATTTCTATAAAAATTCATAATTTTATTGTATAGGTTTAAGTATTACTTGGTAGACTGATTAGCAGATAATATTTGTATTTTTTCATATAATAGAGTTTTATTTAAACCATTTATGAAACTCTTACATAAGGAAATATTGTAGTTTAGTAGGCACGTAAGTGACATGTTCCATAATGTCTCCCTGTTAATTTCTGACTTGCAAAATAACAATTTTAGGAAACATTTACGATTCTTTGTAGGTAAACCAAGTCCTTCTAGGTTATTTTTCTCTTGTCATTTTTTAATGTTAGCATAAATATTTTATTATATTTTATTTTTCTTTATTTTATTCCAGTGACAGATTTACACATAAGCTTTTCAAAGTTACATAATTTGTGTTGTTTCCCTCCTCTTTTCCCTCCCCCTCCTGGAGTTGGCAAGCAATTCCACTGGGTTTTATATGTATTATCACTTTTTGAGTTATTTTGGAAAGAATTTCTCTTCTTAATTTCCTCATGATTTTTGTTGATGCAACGTAGAAATCCTGGTGATTTTTGTGTTTTTGTATGTATAATGCTATTTGAATGAAGCTATCAATTTCCTCAATCAGTTTATTTGCTAATTTTCTGGGATACCCAAGTAAATTATTGCATTATCTATAAATACGGATGCTTTAGTTTCCTTTTTGCCAATGGATAGATCTTGATTTTCTTGTCTTATTTCTATCACTATGGTTTCTAGAATTCATTTAAATAATAATGTGGTAAAGGGACATCCTTGCTCTACCTTTGAATTTATTAGGAAAGCAATATTGGCATTTCCTTTTTACATTTAACGTTAGTATGGGTTTTAAAGACTTTTTACTATATTAAAGCTTGCCTTTGGTTTTTTTTTAACATTTATTAATATTCATTTTTAACATGGGTACATGATTCATGCTCCACCTTTCCCCTTCAACCCCCCCCCCGCACCCCCTCCTAACCTTGGCCGATGTGCGTTTCCACTAGTTTTGTCATGTGTCCTTGAACAAGACCAATTTCCAAATTGTTGGTGGTTGCATTGGTGTGGTAGTTTCGAGTCTACACCCTCAGTCATGTCCACCCCGACCCATGCGTTCAAGCAGTTGTTTTTCTTATATGTTTCCTCTCCTGCAGTCCTTCCTCTGAATGTGGGTAGCGCCTTTACCATAAATCCCTCAGAATTGTCCTGGGTCATTGCATTGCTGCTGGTACAGAAGTCCATTACATTCAATTTTACCATAGTATATCAGTCTCTGTGTATAGAGTTCTTCTGGCTCTGCTCCTTTCGCTCTGCATCAGTTCCTGGAGGTCTCTCCAGTTCGCCTGGAACTTCTCCAGTTTATTATTCCTTTTAGCACAATAGTATTCCATCACCCGCATATACCA
>NC_058133.1:431042909-431053619 GCF_016433145.1 Gracilinanus agilis | reverse complement strand
GGGGGGGGTTGAAGGGGAAAGGTGGAGCATGAATCATGTAACCATGTTAAAAATGAATATTAATAAATGTTAAAAAAATATTTGTTATCTGAGGACTAATTTGTCCATATCTCCCACTTTTTTGAATACTGTCTCATTACTAATGTTCTCTTTTACACAATTGTTAACTTTTTCTAGGATTTGTTTTTTCATCCACTCATCATTGTTAAATCTTCATTCAAGACTATTTATTTTATTTGTTTTACCTGTATTAATTATTGTTCCTTTTAAACATGGAATATGAATTTTGTGTTTAAAATTTTTGCTTTTTAACATTTTTTACCAAGTGTCTTTCCTTATCATATATCCTGTTTTTTTCAAATGGATCATATAATGTTGAAAAATATGTATGCTCTTTAATGGTCTCATTTAGAACCTGCCAAGTTTTTCAAATCTATTTCTTCAGATTCTTATTGAGTTCTATATTTTACTTTCCTGTTTATCTATTATATTTGTCCAGTATTAATTGATAGCATTTGAGTCTTTTACAATTCTCTTGCTATCTTTGGCTTTTTCTTTTGGAAAAGAACTGGAGCTTGGCTAATATAGCTTTAATAATGATATTATTTCATTGTTTATGGTAACTTGAAACATAATGTTATCTTTGTCTTCCTTGTCAATGTGAATTTTATTTTTGCTTTGTCTAATAGCATGATTGCAAATCCTGCTTTAAAAAAATCATTCCCATCTCATAAACTTTTTTCTATACTTTCATTTTCCTTCTGTAGGGATTTGTATTTTAGATGCATATTATTTTTGTATGTAGCAAATGATTGAGATTTGCTTTCTCTTGTATTCTTCTATTTTATTTTCTTATAGTGTTTAATTCATTTATACTTAGGCTTACGATTTTTACATATAAATAAAATTTTTTCTTTTATATTGATTTTTATTTTCTTATTATGGTTAGCTAGATACAATAAATGGACTACTGGAATTCAAGTCAGGAACATCTGAGTTAAAATATGGGCTCAGACACTTGCTAGCTATTTGGTGCAGGGCAAGGTGCTTCCTTTCTTTTTGCCTCAGTTTCCTCAGCTGTAAATGGATGTAACACCTATCTCACAGGGTTATTGGGAAGATAGCTTGAGATTAATTTTAATAAAAAGAACTAAGTATGGTGTCTAGCACATAGCAAGCACTTTAAAAATATTTTTCCCTCTCCTTCCTCTTGTGTCAATACTTTCATCCTATGTTAGTTTTGCCTAAAATAATTTGATGCCAATCTATTCCCAAATGCTCTTATGACTTCTTCTGTTTTCCTGCCCTATGCCAGGTTCCTTCAATTGTCTTAAATTGTTGATTTATCTTTCTATTTATTTATTTTCTCTCCCATTTGGTTCACTCCTTTCCTACCAAGACAAGTGAGTAACTCAGAATCAACCTTCCCTTTCCTGACACCTTCTTTCATAGTCTTATTTTCATGGTACCCTTTTGAAAAGTTTTCATTTGCACATTTCACCCTTATTCTCATAATGTCTTCCATGAGAAATTGAGCTTTGGAAGTCAAAGAAAATTTGGATTCCTTCTATATGCTAGTTCTTTATTAGTGAATTTGAAGATCTCTTCTCATTTCCTCCTCTTCTTTGTTCATTTATTTATCCACCCATCCATTCATTTATTTTATTTTACTTTTTTCAGGGGGTTCTGTTTGGTAAAACTCCAAAAATACATATTCATGAAAGAAGTAATAATATAATGGGGGTCAGTTCTGTAGTCTATTTCAGAAGACCTACATGCCCCATGCCCTCCCTTTATGTGATCACTTACCACTCATAAGGTCATATTCCCTCCACAGAAGATATATCCAGTCTCTGGATCTATGTCTCTGATACTGACTTAGGAGGAGGAAACCTCAGGGACCCAGTCTCCTCTCCTGGACTCAAAGCTTCCTGGGACTATCTGGTTTAAGTCCTCAATGAGAGAAAGTGGTCCCTTATTGTGCCTATTAACCTTAGACAAAACATAAGACCATTAACTTTCATTATAATCATATATACCTACCCTTACCCAAATGTTGTGACCAATTGCTTCAGACAACTCTTTCATTTCCTCTTTCTAAAGAGAAACCTACTTTCCATCCTCCCCATAACACTTCCTAGTTCCACCACAACTCTTAGTCTACTCTGCTCTTACAACACCTTCTCTTCTTCCCACTGGTGGAGATATTCCTAATGGTGTGGGAGTGCAACTCCAGCTTCCTTCTCTTTCCTCTCATCTCTTAGATTGAATTATCTTCTTCCACCACCTACCAGCACCAGTATTGATTTTCTTAGAAGGGAACATAGAATATGGTCTATGGAATATTAATTTAGCAATTCCTCCTCTTCTCCTATCACTTTACAATTCAGCAACCTCATTTTACCACTGAAGAAACTGAGGCCTAGAGAATTTTAGTGATTTTCCCAATTGCACAGAACCAAGATTCATAGGATCACAGAATTTTCATCCAGAACTGATGTTTAGAGATTAAGTAATCATCATAATTTTACACATGAGTAAACTGAGGCCAGAGTCACACTGATCTTAAAAGTAATAAATTGTAAAGTCAAGATTCAAGCTAGAGTCCCTTGACTCCTAAATTAGTGTTCCTTTCAATATACCATGCTGACTTGAACCCAAGACAAGTTTTTTAGGAAGCATGAAATTATGATTTATTCTATTCCTTTAAAATAGAAGTGAATATTATAGAAAGAGTTCCACTATCAATCCTTATAGTTTCTTTAATGGAAAAGATGGAGAAGCTAGACTGACCAACAGCTTCAGACAATTATGTCAGTGAAGTCATCTTCAGTTCTCAAATTAGCATTTGAATTGACATATGGGGGGGGGGAATAATAACCATATGTCCCAGCTGATCTGGACATTCTCTACCTGCCCACTGGGGTCTATATCTGATAATGTCTGCAAGTCTCATTCAGCCAAATGATTCAATGAAAAATATGACTAATACTATACAATGATGCTAATAGGAAAGCTCTTGAATTTTGTTAAGAGTACTAATTCAAATTCAATAATAATCAGTAAACTAGAAGAATTATTTTATCTTTGGTGTTCTCATTTCAGATCAGGATGCCTATGGACATACAATCATGAAATTAGATGATTTTAGGGATCATTATCTTTATCATTAAAGTAAAGAATTTAGTAAAGATAGAATGAGCAACTACTCTCAAATAGTAAAAGTTTTGCCATCAATTCGAGATTTTTTTTCATTGTGATGATGACATTCAATCCAGTCCATAAATGTGATTTTTTTAAAAAAGCATTCAGGTTCACATGCTATTACATCAACATAGTAGTTCTTCATAATAAAAAAATCAGAGGATCATTCTTCCCCAAAATATTATGATCTTTTACCTTTCATTGTACAGAACTAAATTAAAATTTGTAGTGTTTTCTAATTGCTCTTTAAGTGCCCAACTTCCAAAAAAGATATTTACTAGTTGATCAGTTTTGGTTAGAAAACATTTTAAAATACTAAATTTCAAGTACATATAGTCATTCCCATATATTCTACCCGAGTATTATTATCTACCTTGTAAATAGCTCTTCACCTTTCTAGTCATATTACTAACTTGTATTTATGGTTTTTAAGATGCTCAATTATATTTCTATTTATTGCTGTTGTGTATAATACTAACTATAGATTAATGTGAGAAATATGCTTCTGTTGCCATCTTCACTTAATGTTATAATTGCAGTTTAATATGCAGATAACAAAATAACAGATCATGTGATCCTCATATCAATTTCTGTTTTTAGTCATGCTGAGCACATAAATCATCTTTAAAAGTCTAGAATCAATTTATGAGCTACTCATTTCATATTCATAGGTAAAGCAACCATATGTCCTGAATTTTCCAAGACAGTCCAATTTCGAGAAAGCTGAGGCTTTGCAAAAGAAATATCCTTTGTCAGATCTTATGTCTTAATTTTTGGTTCAGGAAATTCATAGGAAATCTGATTAATATTCATAAGCTAAACCAAAACAGTATCTTCGTCATTCCCAACATAAAACACAATGCAAACCAGTGCAAACCAACCTTTCTCAAGAGGCCAAAATATCTGAGGTCTCTCTCCCTGATGTTGGTCTCTCCCCCGGCTGCTTGTTCTGTCCCCAGGTACCAAAATTGTTGGTTAGCATTTTCCTTATATCGATATTGTATTAACTACATTTTCTAGCTAGAAATGGCCATTAGAAGATATATTTGATTTTTCACTTATATGCTTGAATTTCACAACTTTCTTTTCATTTGAACCCAGTTCCTGTCAATATATCCACATATAGCTGTAATGTTGGTGTAATACCTCACTGGGGCAATCAATTTGCCTATAAAAGTGTAAATGAAATCATAATTGATGAATTTTCTAATTGTTCTCTCCTCCTGACAGCTTTTATGTAACCTTATTAGCTATAACCTACCTCTGTGATTAAATTGGTTGCTTTTCATCACCCACTTAGTGGAAATGAAAGATAGGTTTAACTTTAGGGACTTGTTTACTTTATTTACAATTTCCTATAATGAAACTCTATGTATCTATTATTACTAATAATGACATTTCAGATAAACACAGGTGACTTGATATGCATAACACTGCAAACATTTTTAAGTATGCTGATTTGAGAGCTTTTGAAAAACCTTTTTGCTTACTTTTGGACTGGGTAATGGATGGAAAAGGTGGACCTGGGAAAGAAAGATGGAAGCATAGTGATGGGACAGAAACAGTATTATGAGAAAGAAAATCAAAGCATATGATGAAAAAGGTTGGAGAGTGAATATTGTGAGGGAGGGCAAGGAGCAGGGGAGGTGTTTAAGAGTCATGTATTCCCATTCAGACATTTTTTTCCATTATTTCCTATAATAGGCACCAGTACTTAAGAGAGAAGAGCATTTATATGTAAAGTAGACTGGATAACACATGAATAATAAAGCTACAAGTTTCGAGAATCATAGGATCATAGATTTAAAGTTAGAAGTAATCTTAGAGATCCATCCAACTCCTTCATTTTATGAGTAAGTTAACTGGATTCCCAAGAGGTGTAGTGACTTAACAGCTGGTAAGTGTCTAAGCATGATTTGGACTTAAGTCTTCCTTCCTCCAACTCTAGCTTTTTGCTACACCATGATGCTTTGACTTATCCTGAGAGCTTGACTATTCTAGATGGAAGATTTTATCTTTTTACTGCTATTGTTCACCCTCACCATCCAATTAGACACTAGAGATGCTTTTGTAATCTATCACATTGTTTCTTCTCTGTTCATCCCTGCATTCAAACTTCATCTTAATATGACTCCACTTTATGCTACATTATCTCCTTCTGTTCCACCATCATATCCCTCTATTCTATCTGAATGGTCTTCTTTTCTAGCCTTGCGATTAACTCATTTACATTATGTTTATATCTACTTCAGTGACTTCAAAGGATAACAACTTTAGAATGAAAAGAAACCTTAGGACAGCCATCTTGTCCAATTTCCTCTTTTTTAAAAAACATGTAATACACTTTTCTTTCTTTCTTTTCTACTAATCTCCAAATTCAATCCATCTTTCAAAGCTAATCTTCCTCTGTAAAGCCTTGCCTATTGACTTTGAGAAGGATCTGGGCATTTATTTATATCCCCACAATTTAACACAGTGTCTGATACATAGTAGGCACTTAATAAATGTTTATTGACTCATCTTGAATTACCTTACCTATTGGGATTGAACTTTTAGAACCTATACTCATTATATTGTCCATACGGCATTCTTTCTCACTGCACTGATTTGGACTTAACTGATCGTCTCTATAGCTGGGTTCTGACTAGGAAGAATAGTGAATTAACTCAAGTTGTTATATTTTTTCTAAATTAAGCTGCAACCTTCCATTGTGCTGAAACCAATGACCATCGTTTACACAATTTTAATCTCAAATAGTGCAAATTCAGATTTATGCATCTATGTCAGGGAACTATCGATAACATAGATCTCAGCATTTGTTTATGTTCACATTGATGTTTGATTATGTGTAGTTTTAACTGTTGTTTTACTGTTTCTTGTATATACATATCATCTCAACACTGCCAAGATTAAGAGGGCAATAGATTAGTTATATTCTGTTTTTTTTTATTCCCACAGTGTTTATCATTCAGTTGGACACATGTGATAGTTTTTGGATAAATAATTTTTTTTCAAATGCATTGTTAATTCACTCTCAAGATGGTATTTTCAAGGGCAAGATAACTTATAGGGGCCTTTACTACATCCTTACATAACCTACAGACATCATGACTCTTTATTGCCTGTAAAATAAAATACAGACTCTTGCCTGGCATTTAAGTACCTCCATATGCACCTTTACAGTCTGATTTCACATTACTCTCCATTATATACTCTGTATTCTAGCCAAACTGGTCAGAAATACCTGGGCCCCATTCCTTCATCTGTCATATAATTGATCCATGTGACCATGGTTAGGTAAGTCATTTGACCTTTCTTTGTCCAAAGCAACTCTCTAAGATGATAAGTTTCAGATGAGCTGCTGATCCACATTGATGGATAAAGTTCTTTTCCAAGGAGTTCAACAAAGAAATAAAGTCACAGGGCTAGCCATACACATAGACACACACACATAAACACAGAGTATTACAAGACACTAGGAAAGTTTCAGGAGAGATTTAGAGATAAATGAGAAACGATTCTTGCCTACATGGGATGAATAAAAGAATATTTCATGGAGGAGATAGCCTTTGAGTCAAATGTTGAAAGAGATAAAATTTCTTTTTTTATTTTTTATGATGTTTTTTCTTTTCCAGATTTCACATAGATACAATTTTTAATAAATATTTTCTAACATTTTGAAATATTTGATTTCTCCCTCCCTACTTCTCCTCCCCCTTCCCTGAGATGATAGGCAATATGATATTTTATATGTTGTTTGTCATATTGTGAAAGAAGATATATGTCACTTATTGAAGAAAAAACTCATAAAGAAAATAAGGTGAAAGTGGCATGATTCAAGTTGCTATTAGACAACATCAGTTTCTTCTGCCTTTTTGGTCATGAGTCCCTTGGAATTAACTTGGATATTTGCATTGCTGACAATAAAATCATTCACAGATGATCATCACATATTATTACTATTTTTGTGTACAGTGTTCTGATTCAGCTCACTTCACTTTGCATCACATCATATAAATCTTCCCAAATTTTTTTATGATTGTCCCATTTGTCATGTCTTAGAATTTCAGTAGAAAAAATGGGACTAGGAGCAGGGGAAGATTCTCAAGAAAATCTATAACTTGTACGCAGATAATGAAATTTCTAAGTTATGTTCAAGGACCCACTACCAACTAGTCCAGTTTGACCATATTATAAAATTTATGGGACTGGGCATATTTCAGGAATAGGTTTGGAATAAGAGAGGGAAATGGTGGTATTCTACTAGGATATGGATTGGTGGGTAGACTGAGGGAAAATGGTGGAGGGATCCTAGAGCAGACACCTTCTAATTATTGATGCTCCAGGGCCTGGATGGGTTATGGAAGCTTTTTGGATTAATTGGTTCAATGAATACTTTTTGAGCTTCTACCATATATAAAGTTGAGGGCTAGGATTATATATGCAACATAGACTTCCCACCCTATCTTGCTGTCATTAATCAACTGACAAGCCAGACAAAGATGCCTCAGTATATTATTTATATCAGTGATTGGCAAACTATGGCCCACAGGCCAGATGGGGGGGGGCCCTAAAATTTTCTATCCAGCTGCAACATTATTCCTAATCTGATGAATACAATGAGTAGGATGCAATACAATGAAATTTCAAAAGAGTTGCCTTAGAAACAGACTGACAGATGAGCATTTCCTTTCCTTTGGCCCCCTCTTTAAAAAGTTTGCCCATCAATGCTTTATCTGATCATGCATCCAAATAGTAGAGATCTCCATTTTCTTCCTCAATCTCTTTTATCATCCCTTATATGCAAAATCCCTTTTTAATGTGTGATTCATACATCTCGATGCCAAGGATCATCTACATATAGAAATGGACTAGTATGTTTAATGGTTTGATGTACTGAGGAGTAACCGTAGTTTAAAAAATTGATTGCTATCATGGCTTTTGGGATGTAGATGAATTAAGGACCTTTCTTTACTGTCTATTTGCCATCAATCCATTAGATAGACAATAGTTTGTCCAATTGCAATTATTTTCCAGATGAATGCAGTATTAATTCTTTTTTTTTTAATTTGGAAGTTTCAACTTTGACCCTGCTTTCAAACATAAAATGGGGCTCTACCTTGAGCTGAAGTAAGGAATGGGGTAGATTTATTATTATAACATTCAGAATATTAGAATATAGGAAGAATAGTTATTCCAAATAAAAGCAGGCCATGTTAATCTAATTTAATTTAATAGCCATAGATGGGACTTCTTGTTATCTTCTAGTCAGTTGATACATGTATTTCCTCTTCTATCTACTTTAGTCAATAATCTTTCTCTCCTAAGACCTTTCATAACACTTTGTGTCTTACCTCTTTCATATGCTTATCATCTAATAAGGAGTATCATGGTTGCAGCCTTGAAATGGCATGGACTCACACTCTTAATCTCTGGAGTTTCTATTGTCACATGATTAGTAAATGTCTAGGATAGTTTTTGAACTTTGGGCTCCTGTCTCCAAGTTCATTCAGTGTTCTAGCGGTCATCTCAATATATTCTCTCAAAAGCATTATCCCATTCTCTCTCCCCCCACTTTTTATTTTTATTTTTGGAATGATTCACCTTTGACTTTTGAATCAGAGTGGTCAAAATGATCTCCACTGACCTTAAAAATACATCCCTGGAGGCAGGGAGGGAAGTGAGAGAACTGGAACCTAAAGATAAAATAAAATTGAATTTAAAAATATATATATAGCTCTGGAAGAACATCAGGGAAGGCTTCCCAGAGTGTAATGCAGTGGTTTTGCTGTAAACTTGCTTAGAGTCAGGGTCAGTGTCTTTGTGTGATTTTTTTTTTGTTGTTGTTGTTCTCTTTTCTTTTCATCTTTCTAATATAGAGGACCATTAAAACCTATGCATGTTGTTGCTGTTGTTCAGTTGTTTCAGTCATTTCTGACTCTTCATGACCCCATTTGGGGTTTTCTTGGCAAAGATACTAGAGTGGTTTGCCATTTTCTTCTCCAGCTCAATTTACAAATGAGGAACCGAAGCAAACAGGATTAAATGACTTCTCCAGGATCCCATAGCTAATCAGTGTCTGAGACAAGATTTGAACTCAGAAAGATGAATATTCCAGATTTAGACCTGGTGCTCTATCCACTGTGCCACCTAACTGCCACCAAGCCTGTACATAGGATTGTGTAAGAGAAGAGTGTTATAAACAAGAACAGAGTGGTCTAGAGTGCTGAGTAAATAATAGATATACAGTAAATATTTAGTCATTAAGAATTGTCTCAGTCTGACCTAGACTCTTGCTTCATACATTTGCTCAGAGCTGAGTTCAGGCTATATTATTATCTCATCAACCTAGACTTTTGATTCTGCTACTTATAGTTCCTTTAGGGGCAGTTAAGACATAATGGAGTCAATAGTGGACTTAGGGTTAGAAAGCCCCGAGTTCAAAACCTGTCTCTAATTCCTCTGACTTAAGGAAAATAATTTAATTGCAGTATACCTTATCACACTCCCTAAAATTTCTCTGCTAAGTCACAGATAGGTTCAGGTCTATGTTGGTATATGGAATTACCATTTCAGTTCTTTCCCCTGAAGACATAGCAGATTTTACTCTCTGATTGGTATTGAATAAGATGCTTAACCTCCCAGGCACCCACATTCTCCAGATGTAAAATGAGGCATTTGGACTAAGTTCCCTTCCAGTTCTAAATCTGCAGTCCTATGATATTGCCCATATTTGTATAATAATTCCCTTGAGTTTGTAAATTATGCTCTAGTAAATGAAAGACCTGGACCTGGCAATTATAGTTCTCTCTATCATCAAAGGATTCCTCTAAGTTACAGTGTGGTCTACAGGAAAGAGCTCCAAACAAGGAATGATACATACTCTCAGCTCTGATGCTAACTTGCTAAACAAAATGAATGGAATAAACCCAAAGAGCCATTCTGACTCCAAAATTCTGCAACGTTCATTCGTTTCTGTCACATTTGGCCCTCCATGACCTGGGTTTTTCTTGTCAAAGATGCTAGAGTGGTTTGCCATTTCCTTCTCCAGGGCATCTTACAGAGGAGGAAACTGAGGCAAACAGGGTTAAGTGACTTACCCAGGGCCACACAGCTAGTAAGTGGCTGAGGCTAGTTTTTAGCTCATGAAAATGACTCTCTCTGACCCCAAGCCCAGCTCTACCCACTGAACCACCTCTGTGAGCATATGTCTGTCATTTTAGTAGGGCCAATTTTATGTAAACAGCACAACCACCACTTGTGAGTTTGTGGGTTTAGGATCCCCTCTACCAATGCAGAATGTAATAAAGAAGCATTTATTTAGCACTTTAGGTGTCCTAGACACTGTGCAAAGAGGTGGGCAAACAAAGATATGCAAAAAACAGTCCCCTCAAGAAGCTCACATTCTAATTGGAGAGAAAAATACACACACACATAATATATATATATATATATATATATATATATATATATATATATATATATATATATATATATATATATATA